>NC_084988.1:9923698-10155026 GCF_963691925.1 Scomber scombrus | reverse complement strand
GGGTCTTCAATTTTTTTATTTTTGGGGTGGGGGGGCCAATATCAGCACAGCAAATATCACTTCTACTAGACAATGTCACCTATGCTTCTCACCAAACAGCCTTCAGACTTCCATTACACCACCAATCTGATACTACTGTGGCCCTTTCTTGTTGGGAATCCTGTCAAACAGCTTGTTTGGAAGAATGAAGCTTGTGTTTCCCTCCCCCGGCACACACACACACACACACACACACATACACACACACACACACACACACACACACACACACACACACACACACAACTGGATGTGAGTTAGGTCTGATGCTCAATAGCTTTTCTGGATTATTAATGAGAGGTAATATCGACACAATATCTTGCTGTGGTCCAGAGGGAGCAGAATCATGGGGGAAAAGTAATTTTTAATCAGCATGTGTCATGTCACTGAATGTAAATACGTTTTTAGGTTCTTCTCACATTGGAGTAAAACTGACTGTATACAAAGGAAATATTGCTACATGAACAACTGCTTGTACAATACAGGCGGTTTGGTTTTCCTTCTCATGTTGAAATAATGTGGAGCCACAAGCAAATGGTGAAATCAGTTTCAGACAAAACTCTTTCTCTACTACTTAATGATGATGTCAATCTCTGGACAAATACAGTCACAATGACATGAAAAACACAATCACAGTACAAATCATCTCTAACACTCGTGCTCCTGACACAGAACATATTTCACCTGACTAGTCACACTGCCTAATCATTTACCAGAGCTGGAGACTTGGACTCCTCTGCTGTGAGACTGTAAATAATAAAGATTTGAAGGAAAAAAAGCCAGGGAGATTGACTTGGTGATCCATGAATATTTAAAAAAAAACGCTAGACTTAATGTATTGTGTTACGAATCCTACTGACTAACTGTTATTTTCATGTTTTTTGTTCTCATGCCATGTCACTAACTCTCTTGTCATTTCAGCTCCTGCCATGCAATCATCTCGTTCCCTTCACCTGCTTTTGCCCGCCCATCCCCTCACCTGCAGCTCATTCTGTTGGGGTTGTTTTTCCTGAGGGATTTATCTCCTAGTTTTGACCTTGCCTGTTGACTAATGAACTGAACTGTCCTTGCCAGGGCTGTGCATAGCCCTTTAAAAGGCCAGGTGGTCAAAGCTTAAATGGGACCACAATGAATAAGGTTTTAAAACACCCATACACCAGAATAATTTACAGCATAACTTCTTGAATTATAGAAACCCATATTCAAACATTCTCTGCAAACAGGGAGAGACTACTTGAAGCTTCAAATATGTAGGAGGTATGAGAGGTAATATCGACACAATATCTTGCTGTGGTCCTGAGGGAGCAGAATCATGGGGGGAAAGTAATTTTTAATCAGTATTTGTCAAAAAGCAAGTGTCATGTCACTGTATGTAAATAAGTTTTTAGATTCTTCTCACATTGGAGTTAAACTGAATGTATACAAAGGAAATATTGCATGAACAACTGCTTGTAAAATACAGGCGGTGTGGTTTTCCTTCTCATGTTGAATATAACACACACACACACACACGCACGCACACACACACACACACACACACACACACACACACACACACACACACACACACACACACACACACACACACACTTAATACCCCCTATGATCTCATTGGGTGGGAACATCCTCTTCTGTCCCCTTTCTCTCACAGAGCATGAAGCAGAACACTGATAAACTGGAAAACTGATAAACTGGAAGGTTAAAAGTTTAGTAGCTTTCTTGTCATTATATTCAGGGTCAGACAACAATATAACAGAGGGTTCATTTGTATGCAACACAGGCGTAGCAGGAGTGGGCAGTGCTCTGTTGGTCTCTCCTTGTTAACAGTAACAGCTGTCACTGTGTGTCATACAGGGATACAATGTTCAAATGGAAAAAAAACAAGTGCTCCCAGGAGCTACAGCAGAAAGTGCAGTAGAAAGCTAGTTTGAGCCACTATCAGTATAGTGATGGACAGTCTGTGACAAAAGGGCGCTACTAGCAAAAGGGGCAAGTACTCCCCCCCCCCGTCATTATAAAGAATGATTGACACTACTGCCATGAGCAAAGGGCAAAAGCTGTAGTTTATATTGCACCTCATATACAGTGCATCCAGAAAGTATTCACACCCCTTCACTTTCCCCACATTTTGTTATGTTTTAGCCTTATTCCAAAATGGATTACATTCCTTTTTTTCTCATCTATGTACACAATAACCCTAACCCTATTTTTTAAAAAACAAACAACTATCATATTGCATGTACATAAGTATTCACACCCTTTACTCAGTACTTTGTTGAGGTACCCTTGGCAGCGATTACAGCCTCAAGTCTTCTTGGGCATGAAGCTACAAGCTTGGCACACCTGAATTTGGGGTATTTTTCCCATTCTTCTCTGCAGATCCTCTCATGCTCTGTCAGGTTAGATGGGGAGTTTCGCTGCACAGCTATTGTCAGGTTTCAATCGGTGTTCAATCGGGTTCAAGTCTGGGCTCTGGCTGGGCCACTCAAGGACATTCACCGACTTGTCCCCAGGCCACTCCCTCGCTGTCTTGGCTGTGTGCTTAGGGTCGTTGTCCAGTTAGAAGGTAAACCTTCGCCCCAGTCTGAGGTCCTGAGCGCTCTGGAGCAGGTTTTCATCAAGGATCTCTCTGTACTTTGCTTCGTTCATCTTTCCCTCGATCCTGACTAATCTCCAACTTCCTGCCGCTGAAAAACATCCCCACAGCATGATGCTGCCACCACCATGCTTCACTGTAGGGATGGTATTAGCCAGGTGATGAGAGGTGCCTGGTTTCCTCCAGACGTGATACTTGGCATTCAGGCCAAAGAGTTCAATCTTGGTTTCATCAGACCAGAGAATCTTGTTTCTCATGGTCTGGGAATCCTTTAGGTGCCTTCTGGCAAACTCCAAGCGGGCTGTCATGTGCCTTTTACTTAGTAGAGGCTTCCTTCTGGCCACTCTACCATAAAGGCCTGATTGGTGGAGTGCTGCAGAGATGGTTGTTCTTCTGGAAGGTTCTCCCATCTCCACAGAAGAACGCTGGAGCTCTGTCAGAGTGACCATTAGGTTCTTGGTCACCTCCCTGACCAAGGCCCTTCTTCCCCGATTGCTCAGTTTGGCTAGGCGGCCAGCTCTAGGAAGAGTCGTGGTGGTTCCTAACTTCTTCCATTTATGAATGATGGAGAACACTGTGCTCTTTGGGACCTTCAATGCTGCAGAATTTTTTTTGTACCCTTCCCCAGATCTGTGCCTCGATACAATCCTGTCTCGAAAATCTACAGACAATTCCTTTGACTTCATGGCTTGGTTTCTGCTGACGTGCATTGTCAACAGTGGGACCTTATATAGACAGGTGTGTGCCTTTCCAAATCATGTCCAATCAATTGAAAGGGAGGGAAAAACAACGTATTGCTCTCCATTAGCTCTTGAAACTGCTTCATTGTCAATTCAGTCTGCTAGCAAACATCAGAAAAATGTCTTAAATCTGCTGTGTGGTGGGACGCCCTATACAGTTGTGCTATCTCTACTAGGGCTGCGCGATATAGATAAAATCATATATCACAATATTTTTGACCAAATACCTAATTTTACTGTAATGCAGCCTTTAACCAGGAAAAGACAAAACTTCTGCCGTATCACGATATTACGATATCCAAATTCTGGGACAATATGTATATAATATATCACGATATCGATATAATATCGATATATTGCACAGCCCTAATCCCTACTATAGATGTGATGTCAGCACTTATATTCATGTATTGCATTTTACAGGCTTCAATAATGTTATAAACTACATTTTCCTCTCTGGTAGACATATGGTGTAAAATAATCCTTTAACTTGCTTAAATCTAATGTTTGTAGCTACCTACAGGCATTTGCGAGCATTTCAGTCCTTGGTTGCCTATTATGGCACCAATTGTTTTGCCCTCTGGTGGGTGTGGTTTTCAGAGTATTACAAATTGCACTCTGTTTCTATATACTGACTGATATGGATTCTTGTAAAATACATGGTAAATGTCAGGAAAGTTACAATCTAAGTCAGTATTCAAATCAAATTAGGCATTGCAGCAAAAAACGTTGGTATTGCGTTTAGGCTGTGGGGTATTAGGTTATAATGGTCAGAGAAAGTTGATTCAGAATCAGCTTTTGGAGAAACGCAAGCCAACGTCAAGCTGCGGTGGCCAATCTGTTCTCTGTTGTTGTTTTTTTGCCTGCACCTACATTTAAGTATTAAGTATGTTAATATTTTATATGCATGGATTCATTTTAGGACGTTGCACCTTAAGTTTCATGGGACATTACAGGGTAAATGACAAGATGTTACACTGTAAAATGCAGGCTCTATTATTAAGTGTTACAAAGATAGGCCTTTCATGGCTTTGGATTTAGACTTATACCTTTTTCTGCCCATCATGGCACTGTGTGCTCAGCTGATCTTCATAATATTAGTATCAAATTACCAGAGTCAGAGTCTGATGTTTGAGTCTGGTGCTCGAAATTATTCTATAAATTGTTATCCTTTTAAGGTGCAACATGTAAGATTTGGCCAGACATTTAGCTTAAAACATTCAAAATTATGAACTGAATGTAAAGAAATAACAGATAATAGTCTGACATAACGTCAAAACTGTTATGTATTGTGTAGCAAAGATACCTACTCAAGTTAGCATAATAACCAGCTAGCACCGGCCGTCCTGTCTCTTAATACCACTTTTGTATTTCAGGGGTGATAGTGAGTCACTGTACCATCCAGTCTGCCTTCAGTCCAACATGAGAGGAAGAAGTTTATCAAACTGGACACATATTTATGAGTCTTGTAAAATAAAGACAATTTTGTATAGGTTACCTTTGACATTACAGCTGCAAAATAACTTCCTCAAAACCAATGAGCACTATAACTTTGTAACTGACTGAACCCTTCGATGACAGGAAACCACATGTGAATGTTTTTTCCACACACGCCTGATCTGTGATTAAACCAAAACTAAATGAACGTGTGTGTGTTGGAGTGCAACGACTATGGAGGCACAAAGCTTGTACACACAAGACAGAGGGTTTTCATAATAGTGAGAAAGGAAGAAAAAGGAGGAAGAGTTGAAATTCATGTATTAGAACACCTTTGTGCTTGCATTATGAAAGAGTTGTTGCAGTGTTGCTTTATGGCCTAGTTGGATGAATGCGAACTCATGCAATCAGTTCTGGGAAATGGAGTTGCAAATACGTTTTTACAATCACGAATTAGTCTAAAATACTTTCAGCTACACTTTTGTTTGAGCAGCTGAAAGCAGGCTCAGTACAGCATTGCAAACATAGCTGCATGCTACACGACACAGTAACCTCGCGTTTATAATAAATTCATAGTGTAATGTACCTGTTCCGGCTCAGCTAACACAACAAATGAGAAACACAGTTCGCAGAGTTGCACGAATTGTGCAGACTATTTGGAGATACAACATGGTGTTATGGGTTATATTTAGTTGACAATGTGCAGAGTTGGTTGATTCGAAAGCGCACTCTGTGTGTTATAATATGATATCTGAAGGATATTTTAGTGCTGTAGGAATAGAATAAAGAGAGTAAACGTGACAAACTTAATACTGAGAGTAGGTCTCTATCACAGCTACGCTATAACATTGATTTATTATAACATTTATATTCTTTTTTACTTTCAGTAGACACCCGCAATAGACTGCGGGTCACAGCTGAACTTTACAACAAGTACTCCAAAGCTATACGAATATCATTTCATCAGTTGGCCAATCAGTCTTATTAAGATATTTTAATATTAAGATATTTATCAAGAGACAGTCACTTACTCAAAGCTGCTCCCCTTGTTTCAAGTATATAGCTGCCGGATGAAGACAGACAACGTTGAGAAATATTATAGGTTATCCCTGTCTCGGTCTCATATCCAGTCCGTTAGGTTTTCTACTTCTCTGCTCCATGTCAGCCCCTGTCCTTACTTCCCCCCCTCTTCACTTCAGGTTGTCTGGGTGAGGCTTGTTTCTGGGGTGGAGCGGAAACTAAAATGTAACCAAGCGTATTTTTGCCACAAACGGCTCAGGCGCTGATTTTTTCTTAGGAGTTAAAGGAGTCAAAAGACACGAACACTGTGCTGCCGCTGCTTATATTAAAATAAGTAATATTCTGTATGGATCTGACGCACTGGTCCAGGTGTCGTGCCAAAAAGTGATCGTCTGCCAGAATCTGATTTGTGGCCGCGGGAGCGCGCACAGCAGCCCGTTGAGCGATAAAACGTCTAGTTTTCTTTTGATTAAACGGTCATAATATGCATATACAAACAATTATCACACATTATCACAACTGTGGCCAAAAGAAGTGTAGTTTGTAGCGAAATAAGGCATGGCAATTACGTGATAGACATGTCTCTACAGTATGTTTGATTTATGGGTGTGTTTTCAATAAAGAAATGATCACTTTTGCAATGATCCTCGTGACTCTGCATTGTTTTTTATCTGATCTGGGCCCTACGTAGTATTTGCTTCCCATGTTTGGATGTGTTTTGTATATCTAATATTATTGTTTATGCCTACTATTAAAATAACAAACAGTTTTCACCTGCCAAAAATTGATTGGAGGCCAAATGCATTTACTGAATGGTTATTTCTGCCTAAATATGACTTGATCTCATTCATACGCTTCATAATATAAACACTAGAGCTCACAGGACAGTTTGGAACTCTTTTAAAGGACCATTACAACACAAAATAAGGCATTTTCACCTGCCAAAAATAGATACCTGCCCTTAATTTGATTCTGAAAGAGCTTTTCTGTCTCAAAATGACTTCATATCACTCAACAGAGTTATATTTAGAAGATAATACCATAAACAGTACCCTTTACCTCTTGAAAACTGAGTGAAGTGCCAGTGCAACACATAAAATGCAGATTTTCACTTGCCAAAAATTGATTCCAGCTCTTAATTTGATACTGAAAGGGTTTTTCTGCCTCAAAATGACTTCATATTACTGTGGTAAGTGATATGAAGTCATTTTGAGGCAGAAAAACTCTTTCAGGACCAAATTAAGGGCAGGTATCAATTTTTGTCAGGTGGAAAAGCCCATTTTGTGTTGTAATGGTCCTTTAAAAGAGTTCCAAACTGTCCTGTGAGCTCTAGTGTTTATATTATGAAGCGTATGAATGAGATCAAGTCATATTTAGGCAGAAATAACCATTCAGTAAATGCATTTGGCCTCCAATCATTTTTTGGCAGGTGAAAACTGTTTGTTATTTTAATAGTAGGCATAAACAATAATATTAGATATACAAAACACATCCAAACATGGGAAGCAAATACTACGTAGGGCCCAGATCAGATAAAAAACAATGCAGAGTCACGAGGATCATTGCAAAAGTGATCATTTCTTTATTGAAAACACACCCATAAATCAAACATACTGTAGAGACATGTCTATCACGTAATTGCCATGCCTTATTTCGCTACAAACTACACTTCTTTTGGCCACAGTTGTGATAATGTGTGATAATTGTTTGTATATGCATATTATGACCGTTTAATCAAAAGAAAACTAGACGTTTTATCGCTCAACGGGCTGCTGTGCGCGCTCCCGCGGCCACAAATCAGATTCTGGCAGACGATCACTTTTTGGCACGACACCTGTCGGGACACAGTGTGTGTGTGTGTGTGTGTGTGTGTGTGTGTGTGTGTGTGTGTGTGTGTGTGTGTGTGTGTGTGTGTGTGTGTGTGTATGTTTAATGTCTGAGTGCTAAGTACCTAAGGCTTAACTTGGAACTGTTGCTCCTAAAAATAAAAATATCCTGATAGCTATGATGGCTGCCCCGCCCACACACACACACACACACACACACACACACACACACACACACACACACACACACACACACACACACACACACACACACACACACACACACACACACACACTTTTTCGCCCCGCACTTCTGAAATGAATCCTGCACCCTTGAGAGTATGTGATTGCGCTCTTTCACTGCAACCTTCTCCCTGTCAAAACACACTTTTGAAGTTAATTTTTTTTTTTACAGTTAAAAGTCAATAAATGAGTCAGAATGAGTCAGAATACATCTCAGCATGTACCAAATGACACTATATGGAATCTTTTGGCCTGAACAGTCACTGAAAGAGGTCATGAGATTAATTGATTCTCTGATATGAAGTATTTTCAAGTAAAGTAAAGATTACAATAAATATCCACAACATGTCTTGGACCATTTCTCAAAACAGAAGGTTACTTACAGTGTAGAGAAAAGTAGGCTAATGATTGATAAAGCTTCCCCCCTACAGTTGGATTCCATTGGTTATCCTTATCCTTACTCAAACATTGAAACACCTGGTTTGAGCAATGATAAGACACCCTTGGCACATTTTAAGGCAACAGCTGCATCAGGTTTGCTTGATTGTGTCATTGCTTTTTATGTTATGTAATATGACATTAGCAGGGTCCTATAAAAATGCTTGCCTTGGTTCCATACATGTGACTTTTTGGAAAGTCACATGTATGGATCTTCTCTGAGACCATTAAATATGGACGTTTTGAAACATAACAATCAGGCTGACAGACCATATTTTAGGTTGAAATCTGATAATCTAACCTAAGATAAGTAACCTACCGCAGCTTGATGAATATTTTCAGAATCGTCTGCAAGGGTTGGATCTTTGATGTTGAATCCCCGAGATGACACAGTGAGTCGATCAGTTTGATGAACCTAACCCCTTTCTCACCTACACAGTATCACTCTGAACACCTTTGGAAATTAAAACTCTACTAAATAATCTACCCTCAGAAGAAAAATACAAGAGCCACCACCTTACACAAACAGTAAAACCCATACTATTTACAGAAAACTGTGGAGACACCCGTGTTGTATGTCTTGTGATTGCCACACACTTTTAAGATCTCATAACACTTTTTAAGACACTTCTTAATTATGTAGTGGTCATTTTTATAAAGGCTATTTGTTATGCTTATTATTATGTTTATCAATCAATCAATCAATCAAACAACTTTATTTATCCTCGCAGGGCAATTCAGTTTGCAGCCTCAAGTCACATAGAAACAACCACAAAAAGACCACAAGATAAAAAAAACAAACAAAATAAAAAACACAAACAAAAAAAACAATAATAGAAATAAATAATGCATACATATCACATTAAGGCTCTCAGGTTTACAATGCCTGGCCTGTGTTCATTTAGCTGTCAGCAGCATTTAAAAGCCTGATGGCCTAAGGAATAAATGAATTTGCGTATCTGTTTGTCTTCCTCAGGGGGGCGCCCCGGTTTTTTAATTATTACTACTTTTCAAAGTTATTTTAAAACTGAACCCAATTTTCACCATGTTGCTGCAGGTGATGATTGGTTATTGGTAGTTGAAGTGAGAGTGCGTAAAAGTTGTTTTCCACCAGCAGATGTCACCACAGAACAAACATTGACCCTACACTCCTTGTAGGTTTTCCAATAAAACCTATCCACTTGAGCTTATGGCTGACGCGTGTTCTCCAACTAGGTGAGTTCTCCACAGTAAATTGTCTTTCAGATTTATTTGACAAAAATACAAAAAGAAAAGGCATACAAATCAGCTGGTATGGTAAACTGTCTGTATCATGTCTTATCCCCTGAACTCGATCCAAAACGTTTTTAATGGCTCAAAAAACACGGTCAGAAAAACCGAGCTCCTCTACCTGTCAGGTCATTCACTAACTTAGCTTCTAAGGAGCTACAGGCTCCTAATTTTATCTACCACATGGGAACCATTAATGACATTATAAAATGAAATACCAATATTTGTGTTACCATATCAGTGCACATTTTAACAAAATACTAATTATGAATTGAATTAACATTTTTAAATTCAATTAAATCATGAAACTAATATTAAATCCAAAATATAATCAATCATGAACTTAAATCACTATGAAATACTTAAATTATTCATATGGCACCTACACTCCTCTATTGAACTTCCTGTACTTTCATCTTGTCAGATAGCACTTTATTGCAGCAATATTTGATCAGCATCTTTTGCCTTTGTCTTTATGTGTACAAAACAGAGTGGAAAAGACCTAACAAATGGGTGAACATTTAAACATAATTTAATATGCTAGATATGTGCACAGATTACAGGCACTTAATGGCTCAAACAGCACACAAAGCTGCATGTAATAGCATCAGAAAACCATGAATACAAGATGGAATGCTTATACAATTAGTAAAGAGAATTGAGCATGATAATAACGTAACATAATAATCAGGAGGTAGCCTGCTTAATAATATCAATTGACCAGCTGTGAAGTGAAAAGTATCCTGCACAATACTTGTTATGAGAATTATTTATCACTCTCAATGAAGGAGACTGGATTCGAAACAACAGGATACAGGTTGAATTTATTTGCTTGTACAAGCGGAGCGTTTTACAAATGCAACAACAACAGTTACAGGCGAAAAGGCTCCAAGAGGAGCGTTGTCAGAAAGGTTTTATACTGTTCTTTACTTGCGTTGTTCAGCCCCCTCCCATAGCAGGCAGGTCTATTCCATAGATAGAGTCATAACAGTTACTCAACACCTTAGCTGTCTTATTCCATAGATAGCATCATAACGGTTCTTCAGTTCCCTTTATAAGTAGACATGCAGAAGTTCCACTCCCTGACCTGTCTCTAACCCTTCAACACATATAGAGTTCATCTCTCTTTCTGCCAGCCTCAGCAACTTGTTGAAACAGGAAGTATCAAACAGTTATGTCACAAATAGAAGCACACACACATTATATGATTTCAAGACATCTGGAATACACCATAATCCAATTTTTATAACAATACTTGCTTTCATTTTAAAATCCATCTCTCACTTAAACCTGTGTGACTCTGAATGTCAATGCAACCCACACTTGCAAACGAAACCAAACCTATGAACCACTGGTTTTTTCTAAGAAAAGAAGGTCTGGTGTGCTGATCTGTTTCCTGCATTTACAAGAGAGACTTTTTTTTTGTCTGGCATGTTTTTAACCACAGCTTCATCCGCTTTGTTGCTGCCTGGTGTTTCATTTCTGTTTTCTGAACTGCATTGCAATGGTTTGTGTTTATGGATGCATGTGTGGATAGTATTTCAATTATAAACTATATATACAGACAATTATAAATATCAGGAAGGAACAGAAGGACCTGGGATTGAGGGTGTGAGGTCGGGACTCTTACTGTAGTGACCAGGTTTATTAGCTGTTTTTTTATGTGCTTCAATGTTTCCAGTTTCTCCTCTGTTGTGGGCTGTTCTTTTGTATACAGACAAAAAATGAACTTTTTGGTATTGTAAAATATACTAGATTGACTGACATATATTCTACATTGTATTATTAAGATTCACTGAGTACTAGAAATTTCTTAAGTAAAAATGTATAGGCTAGGTTTACACAGACATACAATAAAGTAACTGTGGAAAGAGAATGCTTTCTTAAAGAATTTCTCATGCTGTTTACATGTTTTACCATGACTGCACATGAACCTAAAAATGGTAAGTACATTTTAATTAATCTAAACATACAGCACGTTTGAATTAAACAAGACAGTATGAGCAGCGAGAGGAGACTGATGGTCTGCAGGTGCTTCTGCCACTTCATATTGGACTATTTCAGAGGTTTCATGGAGGTGCTTCATGACCGAATATCTTAGTGTGTAACATAAGTTATTACCTCTCTACATTTGTGATACTACATGGGTCTATTTTTGTGCGTCATCACTGTGGTTGCTTGGCGCAATATGCGCTACTGTTTGAACCGCCTTAACTTTCCAACACGAACATCAAATTGGTTCCTCATTGCAGCTGCCGGCTTTATGTTAGTGGGTAAGTTATTTGAATGTAGTTTGAAACATGGTGGCTAGGCTGCTTATGAACAAACGATGAAGCTGTTATATCTGTTGAACATTGCTCAAAAAATATTTAAAGCTAACGCACTCTCCACATGCTTTGTACAACACAACTGTGTTATGTTAGCCATCCTGTTGCTAAGCTTTTCATTTTATGGCGTTGTGGAAATAACTGCAGTGTTCAACGGTGTGTAGGTAAGGATTTGTTGGCAGGATTTACATATATATTTACATTTATATATATTACATAGCTAAGAATTGTTGTGTTAGCATTAGCTTAGTTCTGTGCTTCCCAAACTGTGGTCCACGGGCCCCTGGTGGGCCTTGGATTTATTGCAGCCTCAGACTGGTCTATAATTATTCTTCCCTGTAGCAACAAACTTCACAAATTAAGATTTATCAAAATATGTCTAAAAAAATATTATGCCTAACATGTGTAAACATGTCTATACCCAGCTTGAAACAGTCTATAACCAGTTGGAACCTGTCTTAATAGACTGATTCAAACTGGTTCTAGACTGGTTCAAACTGGATAATATCAGTCCTTCCAGAAAAAGATTTTGTGTGATTGTTGCGGACAAAAATCCTTGATTATGCGTCACGTTTTCTTAAAAAAAGAAATGCGGTGGATTATGCGGGATATTTATGCAATGAAGTTGCAAAAACTGGTTTGATGAAAAAGAAAAAAAAAAGAAAAAAAAAGTGATTCCCCTGTTCTCACTAGGCTACTACCTTAATGTAAAGAGTCAGTTCCAATTACTTCCTATGATAAGCAAGCATACTACATCACAGAAAGTGCTGGGAATATTTAAATTCTCATATTGATTTATTTCAGACCTTAACACATGGTTCAAACCTGAACATTGATGAGTCAAACAAGTTCTGTAGCTTTAGAAAAGGAATATGCTACAACTTCTGTAAAAATGAATAATCATTAAGTGAAGTGCAATCTTACAACTGTAAAGTTGCATCAACTCCTTAATGAAACTACAACCGTCCACTGTGAAAATAAAAACCTATGGTCCAACTCAGCTCTATTCAATAGTGCAACAGCCCCGCTCTCCTCAGCACCGTGTTTACACTGGGGATCAATTTTTCCCTGAAGTCCCACAGTCGGGTGTCTTTATGGAGCTTCTCCAGCACTGGTGGAGTCGGGACACTGATCGGGGAGTGAATGATCCGACAGACATCTGGTGGAACCTTGAACATTTGTCCAAATGTCTTGATCACCTCGTGTACTGAAGTCTGCTCCACTGACCTGTGATACACAAACATTTTCACATGGTCAACCCAATATTTACTGACTGCTGCAATTAAATACTTTTATGTAGTTTCTCATAAATACTTGTAACCAAATTAATTTAATCATCCGTATTATTGAGTGTGTCAGCCTTGAGTCTCTTGAGACTTAGCTGATTGTCTGAAAAATCAGATTACCTCGGCTGAACTATCAGCTTGTGTGGGTGGTATAGGTTTCTGTTAGGCTCTTCTTTGTAGATGTGCTCCAGAATATTAAAACCTGGCACCCCTTTCCATTGAGGGACGGGGTCCAGTTCACTTTCTTTTAAGGGGATCTTGGGAAAGATATGATTCTCAATGAGGAACACCCCTGTCTGCAGAATGTGAGGGTTTGACAGGTTGGAGAGATAAAAATACAAATAATTAAATATGATGAATACGTTTGGGTAAAATGTTAAATTATTCTCCAATGCACACTAGAAACAACCTACATTTGGATGCTGCTGTTTGAGCATGTTCATCAGAGGCATTAGTCCATTGTGCTGGTATGGCATTATTATCTCATCAATGTCGTTCAACAGGACGTACCGCGACCGGTCCATCGATCTGTAAATGCACTCATTAAGCGTGGTCAGCTGGCCAAAGTAGTGCAAGTCCCCGCCATGCTTTGAGTGGAGCCATCCACGAGATGGATTCAGATGCTGGTCAATGGGCCAAGGAACCATCTCCACAAAACCCTCCTGGCTGTAACTCTGCAGCAGGCGGCTAAGGTCTGGGCTACAGCTGGTGTTATAGATAACCACTCTATCCACACCAAGCAGCCTGGAGCAAGGTAAGGAAAATATTAAAACTTTAGTCCAAAAGTTTAGTTACACACACGTATAATAGAGCTGTGCTGACCTGTACATCTCCAGAGTCTGTGCAAATTGAAGCACATTGTTGTAGTCTCCAAACAGGTTGGAGATACAGACTGTGAAGTTAAACTGCAACTTTCTCTTTTCCTTCCCGTTGGTCTTTTGGTTTCTTATGGGGAGCCAGATCTGCTCAGGTGAAATCACTTTTTCTGACTGAGGCAAAAGAGTAACATGTGTAGCTTTGCAGTTTTGAGGAATCTGACACATGACATCTGTAGTGACGAAGGGAAAACCAAAGTTGTCTGAATGTTGTAAAATTGTTGCTGGAATTCTTGTTCTTGACAAGTGATCTACACAGCAGAAAAAACAGTGAAGGGGTTGGATGGAGTCCCTCCTGAATATACCAATGATGCGTATATCCAAACCATTCACTCTTTGGTCCATGTAGGCTGACACCAGCAAGTGCTTGGTGTTGTTGAGGGGGGTAATGGTCTGCTCAGAGAAGTGGACAGGGCATATCCTTGGAGGTCCCCATGGCTTAGGGACAGACTTGTTTATACCGGGTGCTCTCAGAGTAGTGATGATGATGATGTAAATGACGATGGAAGTAATGAGGCAGAAGAACTTAAACTGCTGAATTGCCATTTCAATTCAGCAAAAACAAGATGGATTCCCAACCTGATGCAGATTTAAGAATCAGTTAGATACATTAGACATTTGAGGAACAAATCACAATGATGGCAAATGCTTGGTTTTATCATTATATCCCTTTTATCCAGATAATTACTTTAAAAATAGCAATAGTATGAAACGAGTGTGTAATGTTGTGTGCATTGCTCGTGGAGATGAACCTACAGATAATTCTCTTAGAACACTGCAGCCCCTTGGTTTTACAGAGCTTTATAGTAAGTTTCAGCTCGTTTTTTTAGCTGTCCAGTTGCAACGTTACTGTTAACCCCTCTCATAGCATTGTTTTTGGCTGCAGCAGGCAGCCATTATCAAAGAAGCTAAAAAAAGCTCCAAATACCTACAGCATCAAACGGCAAACCGACAGTTTCTCTGTACAATGCTGCACCTTGTTTTTATTATCGCTGTTGCAGTGTAATAAAAACAAGACCAGAGCAGCAAAGCCTCATATCTCTTGTCCTGAAAGAGAACACACGATGAAGCAAAAACAAACATTCCTACAAATGCAAAGTTGAAGGAATCATGAGAAAAGGGTTTATATGGGCTCCACCACCAGACTGTAAGAGTCACTTTTTTTCCCTTTTTAAACACTTTTTAAGCAAGTTGCTGGCAGGTTCTATAGTCATACCTGAAGCCAAGCATCGACCAGACCAAGGATGATGGTGTGAAAAAAAATGCCCTTTGCTCCGCTTTTCTGCTAACCTAAGGTTTAAAACCAATAAATAAAGATAACGAAAAGAGAAACTGGGCAGCTGTGGCTCAGGAGGTAGAGCAGTCGTCCTCCATTTCCTCCGGTTCGATTCCCGGCTCCTTGGGCAAGACACTTAACCCCAAGTGCTTGCTCCCATTGCTGTGCCAACGGTGTATGAATGTGTATAAATGGTTAACTTCCACCTGATGTGCAGGTTGGCACCCTGCGTGGTAGCTCCTGCCAAGTGTATGAATGTGTTTTAAAGAGTTGTAGTGTAAAGCGCTTTGAGTGGTCGAAAAGACTAGAAAGGCGCTATATAAGTACAGTCCATTTACCATTTAGAACTCCTTCCAAATAAAATGGTGCTTACTGCCTAATGAATAATGTGGATAATACACAACAAATAGAATATTTCTAAACAAAAACCTAACTAACAAATCTATATCAAACGAAAACAGAAATACAAGGGATCAGCACCCCTAAACCTAGCATAAGATAATACAATGAAAACAGTGCTGCTAATATTAGTTTCCTTACCCTGGCCCAACTCTGGGTAACCCAAACACACGACCTGATACACAAAACGACTATCCAAGACTGATCAAAGGTGTCTGCCTCCGTTGGCACTGCACACCTGCCTTTTATCCACCGTCACTCTCTTTGGAGCCGCCCCAGACCAATCAGCATAATTCACCACCAGCTGCCAGTCATCAGCTTCCAGGATCTACTGCAAACTGTGGGGTGGACACACACACACACACACACACACACACACACACACACACACACACACACACACACACACACACACACACACACACACACACACACACACACACACACACACAGTAAGGGGAGAAACAATACATATGGCTTAAGGCCGTAACAATTTAGTCAAATTTTTTCTGTCCTTTTTTTCCCCCCAACTCTTTTTGTTTTCTTCTACTGCGCTTGTGTTGTTTGAGGAGTGTTAGAACATTTTGAGAATAAAAACAACCTTTTTCCCCTTATTTGTACTGATAGTTTGTTTGTACTGCTGCACTGCACAAACCGCTTGTGTTCTTCCTTCATACTGTCAGTGAGTAGTTTGTGCTTTTTGTGCTTATTCAAATGATGGTTTGTGTGTACAGTATTGAAAAAAGAGTTTGAAGAGTTTTGCAAGAATCGTTTGTTTTTGCAAGAGATGTAATGTTTTGCTGGCTTGGTATAAAGTTTTGCGGTTAGTGTGTAGAGTTTTGCAAAATAGCCTATAGTTTCAAAGATCAAACCATGACCCCCTTAGAATCAGGGTCATCATATATATTAGGCACTTTAAATAACTTCCTTTTTTGCTTAGAGTCTAGAAACCAATTTCCCTTATACTAGACAGAGCGTGGGATCTTGGCGAGACATTGAAACTAAAACCATGTTGTTACAGCATAAAAGATAATAGATAAGGTCAAGAGTGCATCATGTTCTTATAAGGCAAAATAGTTCAGCTGAATATACTTCACTGGATTAATGATCATCAAAGTATTAATCTAATATAGTAATTTTTTCAGTACACTTCTAATATCATTTCCCCCACTCCACACAATTATGCTCCTCTGGCACTATATGTTGCTATGTCTCTCCATCCTACCACAGCATAATCTTCCAAAGTCTGTCATTCTTCTGTTCATCTGAAGTAAATGGATGAAAGAAAGTGATGGAAACAGTTACAAGGCATTAAGTCAGCTACAGGGCCCTTGTGTGTGTCAGATTCCCAGTAAACCTTTATACCAGGCTTTTGAACTATACCCAGTCGCAAGTACATAATTTGTTCTAGCTCTTTAACAGATATTGCCAGCAACTTCCCCATGTTTCTGGAAACTGTACTCAATGCTCTTGACCATTACATTCTGAAGCTGTAACGGGTTGTGGTCAGACGCAATTGCAGCACAACACACCAAGGAAGCGGTTTGTAATGACCTTCATTAAAACTCTCAGCAAGGTTACTGTTGAACAGGTACGTGGCAGATTTCGTTGGGGGGCAACCTGCTGCAGCAGAGTGCAGCAGGTAAGCAGGCAGCAGAGCAGACCAAAGCTCGTGGACAGACTGAAGATTGTGGAGCCAGCAGGTAAAGTAAAGACCAGTAGCACTCATAGAGATGAGGTGTTTCACTTGACAAGAGACTCTGGGCTCCCCTGTGAACGCTGAAGCCGGAGAACCCCATACAGCCACAGGCAGACGAGAACCAGGAAGTTGACAGGCGATACTCGTGAGGCTGATGAGGAAGTGTGGCAGAGTGGAGACTGAGATGGAGGTGGGTTAAGTGGAAACTTCCACAGTAGCAGGAGGGTAGCAGAGCAGGCTGTGACAGAAGGATGTCCAAGGACACAAATCTTTAGAAGTACTGCAGTGGGGTTTGTTGTGTAAAGTTTAAGGCAGTTTGATTCCCAGCCCCTCCGGTGAGAGTGTGTGAATGATTGAGCTTCATGATGAGCAGGTTGGCACCTTGCATGGCAGCCTCTGCCTTCAACAGATGAATGGATGAGTGTGGGTTGTACTGTAAAACTGCTTTGAGTAGTCAAAAAACTAGAAAAGCACTTTATAAATGCAATCCATTTTCCTTCTCCGTTAACATCCAATACACCCTGAACTGAGTACACTCATTTAACAAAAAGGAACTAAATATACCTACTTTGATTTTTTTCAGCCTATCAAAACAGTATATACACCTTCAAAACTACCAAAGTTTCAAACTTTCAACGTTTTTTCTTTCAGTTTCGCGTCATGGCAGTGTCTTGGCTCCATATAACCCTATAGAAAGAAGGAGCAACCCAAAATCAGCTGGAATCACCTGTACATGTCAACATTTGAACATGCAAATCTACATTTTCACATGTAAACCTAAAACAGTGCTACGTTTTGGAGAACATAAGCTCATGTTCTGTTATCTGTTACCAGAATATGCAATGACTGCACCTTGAGTTGTAAGATCAAACATTAGCAAGTGTAAACATTAACTCGCACACACCATAAATGATGGGGAATTATTATAGGAACATGATCAAAGTAAACCTATCATGCAAAACCATCTACTATCCTTTTGGCACAACATCTTTTGATGATTTGCAAATCAAAATATGTAAACTCACAGGAGACCAAACATTTTGCTAAGAATGACATCTTCTATATTTCAACTATCGATGTATAAATGTTTCCCAGTTAAAGCAGTGCTTGATAGGATATAATTGTAAATATGAACTCATACAACTTACTCAAAGCTGAAATGCTCCTCTCCTCTTGATGTAGAGGAACTGACTCACCAACCACTTCCCTTTTTGATCTGTATATCTGTCTGATGCGCGCACACACACACACACACACACACACACACACACACACACACACACACACACACACACACACACACACACACACACACACACACACACACACACACACACACACACACACACACACACACACACACACACAAATATTAATGCAAATGATTCCTAAACCCTTTCTCCAATTTGGATGTGAATACCATCAAATTAAAGCTGTACTATATATATATATACTCAATCCAACTCAGAAGGATTTTGGGTACTGCAAAACATTCAAACAACACAAATACTAAACTCCAGAATTGGAAGAAAGAAAAGGGGGCAGACAGTAATTTGATTACTGGGAGTAAGTGAAGCACAGCAAATATTATCTGTGAACAAGTGTTTAATAGGAGGGAAAAAAGCCATTCATGCCTCTGGGGATGTTATAAGTGAAACAGGTTTGCAAATGTGCAATTAGCAGTGAAACACCACTTTGTCTTCTGCAAAACTAGTTGATCAATGTCTCCACCTGCTGTTCAAAACAGTTCAGACAAAGTTTTCATTTATAAAACAAGCAATAATAATGGGAACGTCTGCTAAATTGTCTCCTCATTTTAGCACCTTTTAACTGGAGTTACATATTAAAACTCCTGCTACTTTTTCAGGCTGGTGGCAGTTTTGATTTGTAGGCTAATATGCATACAATGAGTCTGTGGTGAGGTAAGATTTATCCAGCTTGTATGTGTCCTCTCTATTTCTTCCTGGTGTGTCTTGACAATACTAGAAGTAAGAGTACATGTATTTTTTTCTTCCTGAAACACAACTTAATCAGGACAGTCAATGTTATTTGCTACACTAATATCAAAACCATTAAATTAGCTTAATTGGTTGGTTAAATTGTTTTTGGAGATCCTGGTATTGACCCTGTAAATTATATAAATTTATAGGGAGTCCACTGAGGGCAAAGAGACAAAACAGGGAAGGTGGTTTAAATATTCTTGAGCTAAGATGATCACTGGATGAAATGAAAGTCCACCAACAGATCCCAGTAAAATCCCTAGTTAATAACTGAGATGCGGAGCCATAAAGTGACAAAAGACAGTCCACATGGATCTTTTCAGGTGGTTGTTGACACGTGTTTCTTGAACTTTCTCTCCAAACTGCTCAAGCACTAAAATGAACTGAAGTCTGTTCCAAATATGTTTATTCAGAATCTTGTTGCTGATATCAAACAGTTGACTATAATAAAAAGTCTTGACCTTGGGTGGATTATCAACTTTTATGGTTGGTTCTCTGCCATTTTGTCAGCATCATAGTTGTGCTTTTTACTTCTCTCATAGAGTTTCTTAGGATACCATTTTCAGTGAGGCAATCCCTACCCTGCAGTAAGTGGATTTAAGTTTAATGTAAACAGTTGGCCGTTTTTAGCAAAGAAATATGTGTTTCCATCGCTTCAGAGGACATTACACTGACTTACATTAATTTCCTGGAGTTGTATCCCACCCTTAACCTTAAAATGAGCCTTCATCCAAAAACTGAATGATTTACATTATGGGGACCTGCTTTTTATTCCTAAAAGGGAGGTGTGTCCCCATATGTATCCAAAACATGGTTAATACCAGGAGAAAACGCACACACACACACACACACACACACACACACACACACACACACACACACACACACACACACACACACACACACACAAACTCTACATAAAATTAAAGCTGCGAGCAGCGTTGGGCGGGACCTCGCACCCCTGCGCACGTCGGGCCGCTGCGAAGCGGAAAGGTTTCCGTCAGGTGCATTTAGACGCATTCAGACCCGGGCATTTATCGGACACTGCAATAACTAGATACGTTACACACTCACACTCACACTCACACAAACACACTCTCACACACTCACTCACACACACACACGCACGCACACACACACACACACACACACACACACAAACACACACACTCACACATACAGACACACACACTCACACATGCACGCACGCACGCACGCACGCACGCACTCACACTCACACTCTCCCTCTCTCTCTCCCTGCCTCTGTCTCTCTGTGTAGACATTTAGACTGAGCAACTGAAATGAACCTCCAACACTTTGATAGGTCAAACAGGAGAGGAACTTATTTCCAGTGAAACCTGTAGATCTGTTTGTAGTTCATGCTCATGTAATTCATGTTTGATCTAGACTTTGACAGCAATGTCAGTGAAATAGTTGACAGACTGCACAGATATCTAAAATCATAATAATACAGTCAATAAACTTGAACTAAACAGAAAACTGAGGCACCTTTTCCTTATCAGGTATCATGACAAGTTTTCTCCACTAGGTGGCACACTAAGACCACAAATGAACCTGGCTGACTGTAGCGCACAAGTGAGCCAGCTGCACACACACACACACACACACACACACACACACACACACACACACACACACACACACACACACACACACACACACACACACACACACACACAGTCGTTGCCATGGTAGTTAACGACTGCAGAGCATGACAACAGAGCATGCACAGACAGAATGGAGATTCGGGATTGAATGGGAGAGGAACAGGGTGCATATGTGTGTCCGCAGATCAAAAAGTATAAAACATAGCCAGACTAAATTACACACATCTATAGATGAGACTTGTGGCTACATTTTGACGTTTGAATGAAGTCTATAGCTGAAAGTATGCAGGAATAATATATATATTTTGAAAAAGCCTGAAAAATCGTCGAAAATCATACATTTAAAGGCAAACTGTGCACTTCCTGTTTGATTTAGGTCAGTGATGTCAGCACGTGATTTGTAGGGCTTGATAAGACAAACAAATTAGTTTTGGTTTGATCTTTCTACGACATTCCTATCAGGTGTAGTGGCCGTTTTAGTGTTTCTAGGTGGCGCTAGAGAGCCCATTTTGGCACTTTTGGGGTTAAGTTTTCCATTTTATCAAATTTATGGCCAGGCCTGATGTGCGTGGTGGATTTGGTCTGTCCTGGAGCATGTTTAGGTGGTCAAATTTAGGGTCAAAGTGGCATTAGACTGTCCTCCCATTCATTGTCTATGGGAGCGTTTTGGCGAGGGTTTTTGGGCACTTGACCTTTGAGGGCTTCTAAAATCCAAACCGGACGAGTAATGAAAAAGTTGTTAAACTTTTTTGTGCAGCTTGGTGTGCTAAGTCAGCTATTTAAGTTTGAAGCCGCCACGATGAACGACCTCGGACAGGATAACGTTTGTAGGAGGCCAAGAATCGTCAAAAATCCCACATGTAACAGCAAATTGTGCACTTCCTGTTGGATTTAGGTCACGGGTGTCAGCTTGTGATTTGTAGGTCTTGATAAGACAAAATATTGAGTTTTGGTTTGATCTTTCTACGACATTCCTATCAGGCGTAGTGGCCGTTTTAATGTTTCTAGGTGGCGCTAGAGAGTTCAATGTTGTTTGTTTTTCCATTTTATCGAATTTTTTGCCAGACCTGAATTCCAAAAAAAAAAAACGTTCCAAATTTGATGAGTTTTGGAGCAGGTTTAGGGGGTCAAATTAAGGCTCAAAGAGGTGGTAGAATAATAATAATAAACGACACAAATTCAATAGGGTCCTTGCCTCCAGGCAAGGGCAGGACTTCTCTGGAGTCTTCGCCCTCTTGCCTTTCGGCTCGGTCCCTAATAAAACTTCATAAAGTAAATATCAATGCAAATGACCATATGAGCTGGGTATCAATTTTACACTTACACTTTCTGCTCCAATTTTTATCCAGTTTTTCACATTGTATTATATACAGACCATATAGACGATGAGAATCAATATAGGTAATTTTTTATCTACTTTATTTTACCTTTATTTAAGGAGAGTCCCATTGGGCAATCTGCCTATAATTTTTTCATTTTGGATTTAAATGTGTTTAATGGGATACATTTGTTGAGTTTGAAGTCATTCTTTCAATGTATTCCATGCCAAGGGTGTGCCAATACACAAAAGCCCTTTTTTCCAATTTCTTTGCAGGCATTTGGGACAGAAAGAGTAAAGAAGCCCTGAGAATGCAAATAGTCCTGGCTTGCACTTTCTGCATGATAAAAACACATAGGTAGTATGACAGCAGACCAAGAATCACATTATATATAAAGGTGTACTTAAAGATGTAATAGTTGTGACCGCAATATTCTGATTATCTATCTTACTGATGGACAAAAAAAAAGTAAAAGTTGTTTTCCACCAGCAGATGTCACCACAGAGCTAACATTAACCCTCATTCTCTGTTGCTGCATCAGTCTGGTCCTGGCTGTGTTATATTTGTTAG
Organism: Scomber scombrus; assembly: GCF_963691925.1. Classification (NCBI taxonomy): domain Eukaryota; kingdom Metazoa; phylum Chordata; class Actinopteri; order Scombriformes; family Scombridae; genus Scomber; species Scomber scombrus. Next base: position 10,132,039 of record NC_084988.1, on the reverse strand, counting down.
GCTCTCGCCATGAAAGATGGCAGCTAAACACAGCCTTCTTTGATTTGAAAGAAAAAAAACATATAAATGTACATATCTCTTCATAAGAATCAACCCTAACCACTAACTGTAATAATTAACTGTGATCTATCTATCTATCTATCTATCTATCTATCTATCTATCTATCTATCTATCTATCTATCTATCTATCTATCTATCTATCTATCTATCTATCTATCTATCTATCTATCTATCTATCTATCTATCTATCTATCTATCTATCTATCTATCTATCTGCCTGCCTGCCTGCCTGTCTATCAACAGTACATGGTATACAAGTGTTGGATAAACATTTTCTTCATTCTTTGGAGTCACTGATAATTTATTTACAACATATTCCAACAAGGTTAAAAGGACAAAACCATGGCTGCATTAACCTGTTAGAGTGCCTAAGGGCAAACATTTTCTGTTCCCATCAAGCACTGAGCACATAGACTGTAAAAGGTAGCCTCATTATTTGCCCAAAGACCAAAAAGTACTAAGTACATAAGATGGAATACTACCTTGTCCAGTGTTTATGTGGTCATTTTCTGGTGATTTGATCAAACATAACTTTATTTATGAATGTATGTACACCATATATTTTTTAAAAAGGGTCTCAAGGCTAGATTGAACATGGCCTCTATACAAGAAAGTGCCATATTCCTTAGGTACAGTGATAATGCAGGACTCACCTTAACTATTTCATATTGTAATTTAGAGGTGAAAATTCTCTACAAAACTTGCAAAATTAGCACAAACAAACAACCAAACAAACAAAAAACAACCCAAACAAATGAAAACACTACACTAGCGACACTGCAAAGCTGTTGTTAGGCCCAGAAATGCCTGAGCTAACATCAGCATGCCAACAATGTCAAGGTTATAAGCTAATGATTAACAGGTATAATGTTAAACCATGTTATCCATCTCAGTTTCGCATGTAACTGTCACATGCTAACATTTGCTGATTAGCAATAAATACAAAATACGGCTGAAGCTGGTTGTAATGTGTTTAGTTTTGTATGTATTTGGGCATAAACAAAAGTATTGAACAAATAAACAATGGCATGGTGATGGATGGTGCTAAATCACTTGCTTTTCATCCTCTGACTCATTTCACCCAAAAACATAAATGTTAACTTCATGGTGGCACTGATGCAAAAGTCAAGGGAATTACCAAAATCACTGGGATACATCATATGGGAGTTACACAAGGCTGTACGAATTTTTTTGCCAACCCATTTTGTAGATGCTTAGATAGTTCAGTGAATAATTCAATATTTTGATCTGCAGGTGGTGCTAAAGGGAAAGCAAGGAGATCACGGAGACTTCCTCTGTCTCTGGCCACCATAGATACCACATTTTATGGGTATAAGCCCAGTCTTTGTTGAGATATTTCAATCAGTAGGCCGACTGACCAATGGACTGATATTACCATAGAAAAATGCTGCTCTGTGGCTAAATATTTGTGTTGCCTTTGTCAGTTGGTAATTTGGCCTTGGTTCCAACAACAACACTGGTTTTTCAAGTACATTATCAATTAACATACACCTGAACATGCTAATTTATTTTATGTAAACAAGGGCTACAGACAGACATAGAACTCATGTTATTGGACATTCATGGTATCTATAGAATCTCAGTTGTAGGAGCAGGGGATCTTGGAACAGGACAATTTCACTGATTATTAATTCACTAATATCATTATGCAGGAATCTAAACGATTCAGCACTTTTGGAAATACAAATCAAAACAGCTTTGGCACACAGGCCCTGTTTATCTACCAAACCAGCTTCACACTGCAGATCTTCACAAGCATAGCCCAGTCTTCAGAGACCACAACTCTCCCATTTTCCCAACTGTGGAAGTGCCTGACCCATATATGTAAATTAGAAAGAGTTGATTTTACGGTTGGGGTTTGTTTTGAGGCTCTAGATTCCCAATCAATAGCAGTTAAGTTCTTCATTTAGATTTTTTGTTTTGAAACAGGACCAAATGGGTGTTGGAAGGGGTTGATTGAATTTTTCGATTAACAGATTATTTCATTAATTGATTAACAGTTTTGATAACTGTTTTAATTCATAACCCTGGTATGGTTGGGTTAGAGTTTTTTATCATGTTGATCATTTTATTTTTACTTCTTTTGCTATAATCTATATGCACAGGATTGACACAAGCAACATAAACAATATCCCACCTATATGTACATCTTGTGTCTGCAGTTACCACAGGAAAGCAGACATTTGATAAGCAGACCCAGATTTCGTTTCCCTTTATTATCAGACAACAGAAAGCCAAATGACTTCCAGCACAGTGTGTGCCTTACCAAGTCCTGTAACATTCCCTCCTCCCAGAGTGTAATGAAGTGGAGCCAGTCCCTGCTGTTGGGAGAGAAAAAAAGGTTGTGTATTTAAATGATATCTGGTAGCAAATGCTCAGTATGTAGTTTGTAAATAAGTCCTATTGCTATGTGTGGGGTGACTTATTTATTTTTGTTGAAGGCCTGGATTTTGTCTTGGTGTGTGTGAGAGAGACAGATTGAAGCATTCTAGATTTTGTGTAGAATAGGTGGTTGGGATTTTATTTCCAATTTTTATGTTAACTGGGGAAATACATCCTTCTTTATAGTGCGCCCTTTGTGTAAGAAAAAAAAGGCAGATAGTGTACTGGCTTACCAGTGTTCAAGTGCATTCCCAAAAATCTACAACTACCACAGATTTTAAACCTGCTATTCTTAATGGTCAACTGAGAGCAGCAGAAACAGTATGTAAAGGTGGATGTAATGAGATGTGTCGTCAGTCTTTGGTTTGCATTGGAGTTTTAAGCCCATAGATGCAGCTGGTCAGCACCATCTTTTCCTTTTGGAGCCAGGACCTTTCAAACAAAGAGTGCAGGGTGTTGCCCTTCATGTCCTGGAAACACGCTTCACTATCTCAGACCGAAGTGAACAGTAGTTTACTGGGAACAAGCGGTTAGTTCTGGGTCTGAAAAGTGAAGCCAATGTGGAAGTGCCTTAAACCTGCATTCTCTCTGATGGTCATCATGGAGTGACTCCACTGGCGCCAAAAATAGGTCCTATTGTATGGAGGTCTATGAAAAACAACCCTACTTCTCACTTGATTTATCACCTTGTTAAACATTTTTCCAATTAGTTTATGGTCTCAATCACTAGTTTCAAGTTGTCTTTATTGCAACATGATGTTCATTTTGTAAGAGAGTGAAGTTGACACTTCTTGAATGGGAGTCATTTGGAGCCAGGGATTTTTGGAGTCACCATCTTGCAGCTGTCAAAGGCAATGCACTTAAAAAAAAAAAAACACAAAGAAAAAAAAAACTTATGCATTGGCTTCAGCCCCTAGCTGTGGTAGGTGCCACTTGGGCAGTGGCGTGCACAGACATTTTGGGGGGCAGGTGCTCAGTGAAAAATAAGGGCACTTTGTGCAGCATGTGGAACTGCCGGCTGCCTTATTATAGCAGTGTGAGATTTATCTCCATGCTAGTAGATGGGCTATTGCAGGACAGCACAGAGCTGCTTCCCTGCTGTAGCTGCCTAGAATAAAATAATAATAGTTTTAATAATAGCCTATTTTTTAAGTTTTAATAATAGCCTATTAAGGTAAATACAAGATTACTGCAAGTCTTGTAACATAGAAATATCTTATGGTGGTACAAAATAATATAATTAGCTAATATAGCTTGGCAGCGCATATTGCGGCATTATTATTCATCACACGCTTTTAATCGTCGAGCATTTATAGATGATCATGTCAACATGGGCCACATACAGCACACTGTTAAAAAAAAAAAAAAAAAGAAGAACTTTCAAAAGGGCACTTGCTTGGTCCAGAGGGCAAAGGGCAGGTGCTATAGCACCACCTAGTATCTATCAGTGCACGCCACTGCCCTTGGGAATCAAGCTGTGAGCACAACATTATCATCTCATCACCTTAAGCAAACGATCACGTTCATTTGATCAATTGAAATACAAATATTGATTTTAGAGCAGCTTTAAGCAGCAGAACCATCAAAGTAAATGTGAACCCACATGAGAAAGTTTTCTCAGCTTCTTTCTGCTCCAAGTGAGATGCAACACACACATGTTCAGTGACCTAGTTTACCAAAAAAGAACAAAACAATTACAAACCCAGTCCTTGTCCTCTATTAAGAGCATATTGACATCCAGACCCATGCTTACTTACAGATGCTTTTAACTTCACCAAGCCATTTCTTGTTACTGCTCCTGCCAGCTGAAACACTGTTTAATTACACAAGGCATGGTCACTATAAACATCTCCTGTGCTGCCTGGAAACTGTCTATCCAGTCATCCATTTTTGCTTTACCCTGTTAACCAAGCACACATTCAGCATTTAGAGGCAGGGTAAAAATGTCTCTCAATTTAAAATGTAGGTAGATTACATTCAATTCCTGGAAAGCCAGTAGAGAAGAAAAAAATAATGTTTTAGTTGTAAAAATCCAGACTTGTAAGAATCGCTGTATCAAAATCCCAATCATTTAGCAGCAAAAACCATCAAAGAATCTAAGGGATTTACCAGTTAGAGGACATATGCAGAAATGATACATCAGGGTTTAAAAGGAACCCATTTAGTTGTCTTATTAGTGTCTGTGCAGGTTATTATATGTGAATTGTAGTGTAAAAGCCATTTGAATCAACCAAACCCCACTTTGCCCTGTGGAAAAACCAGCTGACCAATGTATCCACTTCCTGTAAAAACAAAAAAATCTACGATGATTAACCATCTAGATAATCTATGAAAATTTAAGTTTGGGCAAAACCTTTCCCCTTATTTTCTGGAGAAATTGTAAATTAACACAAACTAGGTGTGTAACAATGAGGGGGTCCACACAAGAGTTGTACTTAAAACTAATGTATTTTTTTTAAACAAAAGTTAACTCAAATAGATAATAGATAGATAGCTAACATCAGCAATGAATGGATGTGTGTGGGTTATGTGCTGTGGAGGTGTTGAAGGTGCAAAAGAGGGTGATGCAAGGTGGATGTAGGCTGCAGGGAGAGAGAGAAAGAGTGTGCACATGGGCCAGCTTTTATAGTCTGGAAGGCCCAGGTGAACCAAATCAACCAACAACTCTTCACTGCCTGCCAATTGCCTGCTGAGGTTGGCCAGGACAACCTCCCAGACAGTGGGAGGTACGTCACACTTGTGAGGTGAAATCTATCCAGCTTTTTACATGCGCCCTCTGTTTCTGCCTGGTGTATCCTGCCAATGCAGAATAGAGAGCGTTTCATTCTCCCTGATTTACAAGTTAATTTTAATTCAGCAATACCCAAGACCTTAAAATTACAAAGCAGTTATTTTTTGAAAATATACTTGCAGTGTAACAAATTGTAAAGAAGGGTATCTCTGCACACCTGAGTAGAGGCAGGTGCATATGAGGAAGGTGCAGTCAAAAGAAAAAAGAAAAAAAAGAAAGTCAGGCAGATATGCCTGATGAAGGTCTGAGAGACTGAAATGTTGTTACTTATTAAAACAAACATAAGTGAGCAAGACAGTGTGTGGGAGCTTTTAAAAAAATATTTTTTGAGTGTAACAAACTGTATAAGCCATTATAAGTCACTATGAAAAGAAATCTGCGCAGAAACATCAACAAAAGGAATTCTTGTCATTATAGATCATGCTGTAAATAAACAAGAACAGAGGAACAAGAACTTGATTATTTTATCCTTTCTATTTGGTTTGTCTTGTCTGAGGTGCTGCAAGATGGCCACTTCGCTGTGCTGCAGCTACATGTTGTGTTTGTTTTTGTTTGTTAATATTGTCCATGGAGCATCTAACCCCATCACTTGGAGTAGAGACCAGCTATATAATGCACTGGGAAATGCACCTTGGAGCTTTTAGAGATTATTTATTTTAGATCAACTATGTGCATTCTAATTTAGTCTAATTGTTAATTTCCCGATTCTATTCTTCATACGTGTCAAAATAAAGTCATTCTGGTAATTTAGTCATTTAATTGTTTATAATACATTACAAAACCTCTTGGGATTTTCACTTTCTAAAAAATCATCAAGCCCTGCAGTTATAAGTTCTGAATATAAAGATCTTGGTCCAGAAGCTTAATGGCTCTTTTCCCAACATGAAGCATTATAATAAATCATGTATTAACCAGGGTTTATCTTATTTATTTTAGTAGTAGTAGGCAATGGAAAAACAATGGAATGTCATTAAGGTATGTAGTCCAATCAGAGATATACTGGGAGAATACTATAAAAATATTATATGGTTTTACTATTAGGATTCAATATATTGGGCTTTCAGCATGAAATTACTGCAGTATTTGTACGTTTCTCCTGTTACACTATATGTATCTATCGTCTTTGATTATTGAGATCATTTTTTACTTTACTTAGTTTTGTTTTTTGATAGGATCGTTCTGAGGCTGAAAAGACATAAAGAGATTGCTGCCATACTGCTGCTGTATAGTAGCTACTGTCTCCTTCTCCTTGTTAATGCTAAACAAATAGCCTATCATAGCAAATTAAGCTATATTAATCAAGTACAGTCCAAGAGCTTCCTATAGTAGCATGTCAATCATAGTAACCTCCCATTAAGGTCATAAGAAGATCATTTAAGGAAGCCATATTCACTGTATGAGTATTGTAGGTTAAGTAGGTAATGCTTTTAATCTACTCCTTCTCTGCAACTTACTCTCTACTCTGTAACCCAATAAAGGTTTACGCACAATGGAAACACACTGTAAATCCCAACGTGTAACCCAGGCACAATTGGAATTTGCCATCATCCCACTGCCTTCTGGTTTCTATTTTCATTATAACCATCACCAACATCTTCTCATCGCTCTACGACTCCTTTCCATCATAATCTTCAGAACCATCACCTGACTGCTCCCCAATTTCCACCATCTTCAGCCATGTACTTCATTGCCTCTGCTTGCTGGGATGGAGAAATCATTGGTAGTAGGAAATTAAGTGCACTCATAAAACAATTTCTACGTGATTTTTTGGTCTTTGGCCAAAATGGTCAATGTGGGTCACCTGCTGTAACTGCTAGTTTATTATTAAAACGTAAAGTTCTCCTTCACTAAAAAAAGGATTTTGCTAATTGTTACTTCATGGATTTCACTTGGATGATTGCACTTCATTGCAGAATGATACAGCACAGTACTACAATATGTTTGACACTGACACACCGTGAGGGGGGAAAGTTTATTTATATTTATTACTGTGTTAGTTTATCGTATATATGAGATGATTTTTTGACAATCACAACTTGTTTTTGATGCCAATCGTGGTCCAATGTGCAACTACTTTTAACAGCTTTTAAGAATTATTAATTAATTAATTGAACTTTTTGTGAAGAGACATCAGATACAAAATCTCCAGTGGTGGTTGTGGTTCCATGTGTGGGACGATTTCTTGGCCTGGAAAAGTTGCTGCACCAGTCCAGGAAAACATGACTTGTTAATAATGGAGCTTTTGAGTTGCTGGTTGGCAGATTTTGTTATCTTTGTACGGAGTAAGGTTGGCTGTTTCTCCGTGTTTCCACAAGTGTTGAATAATTGCTTTAAATTATCTGGCTGCATTGTATTTATTTCCCTCTCATAGTAGATGCTTTTGTAAGACTTTGGAGGCAGGGATAGAATAGACAGTCCACCCCTTTGATTGGTCACTTAGAATACTGACCATGAGCTATGATTGGCTGTTTGGTTTGATCACTAGCAAAATAAACCTTTCACAGATCTTAAAGTGGGTTTAAACAGCATTAAGGGTATGATGCCTAACACTTTTTCACAAGAGTAAGTGGTAAAAAAAAGAAAAGAAATAGAGGCACTCACTGCAAGGTGCACTGCATGTCTTCAGCTGTGTCAGTGATCAAACCAAACAGCCAATCAAAGGTTTTTGCGTGGGTTTTGAAACTAATTAAACATCACATTAGTGCCTCAGTGCTATTGGATCTGTTTTCTGTTTGTATTGTCTTGCAGTGTACGTTGAAGTTGACATTGATTTATGCTGACAAGTATGTTTTTATACCACATCTTTAATGTATCTGGGACATTAAAGGACAGACATCTCTCTGGTCTTTTTAGTCAGTCAGATGCCATATATTGAATTTGATTTTCCTCACATCCTTCCACCCTACATACACCAACACACATGCACACACAGATTTGCCCTCTCTCTATTAGATCTGAACACAAACAGTTTTGTGCACTAATCACCTCCCATAAGTTGTAAAATTGTCTTGCTGTTTCGCTTTCTTTGTGGAGGTTTACCAAAGTCTGATCATTTATTTTCATGGGAGTTCTGCTTTCAGACCATCCTTGTGTGTTGTGAGCTGGAGGCCACAAAGAAAGAGTGATGCATGATGCAAAGCAGGCTTTGGAGAGCCTGCTTTGCATTTGATCGACCTCTTACTCTTTCATCAGCAGCAATGAGAACTTCTCCTCAGCCACGATTAGAGGGGCATGTAGAAAGATGTAAATTTAGACAAGATCATAGAAAAAGCTGCAAGGCTTAGCCAACCAGAAGTTAGACAGATAAATCAGGTCAACAGAACAGGGGAAAGAAGCCCCAGGAAGCATTTGCGGAAAGTTTAGTTTCAAAATGAAAAGTCCATCTTTTACAATAAGTGACACACCCAACCTGTTATTTACAGATTCAGGCTGAGTATCACTAAGTGTTCATGATGCTTTGCACTCATGCACAGAGAACAACATCTTTTACAAAATTCCCAGTATTGCATGGTTTATTATTAGTTTTTTCCACCTCTGTCCTTTGTGCTGCACCTTTCTGATTTAAATATCTATGTAAACATTGTGTTTTAAGATCATGTGCCAATTTTCAAGATAAATCAGTTTTACATAAAACTTGCTTTAAGAACCAGTGTATAAGATTTAGTGGCATCAATTGGTAAGATTGCAGATTGCCACCAACTAAAGACTGGTTTGTCTTTTCTGGGCTATCTGCAGAAACAGGGCAGTGCAACATGGTGGGTTCCATGGAAGAAGACGCATTATGGAGATATAAAAGGCTCATTCTAAGTTATGAGGACAAAACAATTCTTATTTTCATGGGTTTATACACTGATGAAAATGTCATTTCTGCTAATATTTCTAGATATCCCTAAATAATTCACACTGGTCCTTTAAAGTGGCTATAATCAATATTTTTATGAAAACAATATATCAAATGTAAAAACAATGTCACAATGGATTGCTCATAGTGATGGACTTCCAGACAATATCAACCAACTGTAGCTCCCCTCGACTTTATAGAGCTTTAGCATGCAGTGACCAATGCAAAAGTGAATGAGCTGACATACGAACAGCTAATTGGCTAATGTTCTGTCAAACTGTTTTGCTTAGCCACTAGCTCGCTAACTAGCCTGTTAGCTTCTTGTAGATAATTTGTACAGCAATTACAGCTACATTCCTGAAGGCTCAACAATTACTTTTTAAATGGAGTGCTTTCAATTTGCAAGAATTATAAATTTGCTCCTAAATGTCTTAATGTTATCTGATGCCATATGCCCTGCTTATGGTACTTTCCTTGTTTAGACACGCTTTGGTATTGTCATGACAGGACATTTAGCCTTAAAACTGTTGGCCAGCTATATCCACTAGGGTGTGTGCTTGGAGCATTGTGCACACAGCTCACAGTACATGAATAAAGAACCTTAGGGGCTAATAATAAACTGTTTATTACTGGGTTTCAAACTTTAATTGTTGTGAGAAATTGAGATGCAAAACGGGAAGTTCTGCTGTTAGACAAATGAATGTGTCTAAGAGTTTGCCGCTATACCTTTTGACAGCTCTTTGAGCTTGGGGCAGGGGGGAGGGTTTTTTTCTTTTTTTCCCCTTCATTTTTCTCAGCTGGCAGGGCTGGCTTTAACTGTCACTTTGAGTACTTCCAGTTATGTTTTCGGTTAAAATCAGCCTAACTTTTTACAGAATCAATTCCAGTTGTTCACAGTGGTTGCCTATTGCTGCAATTGTGCAATATCTATCAAACCTACTGACCTATTCAAAACAATATGTAAAGGGTAACAATGTAAACCTTATCAGCTGGACTGTCAAGGGCTTATAAACCACCATGTAGAGTACAAGTCCACTTTTTGCAAGAGTCCCACCTACATGAATCCAGCCCCTCTGGATACTCCAGCATCCAGAGGGCTGGGTGGGGCAACAGTTTCACTCCTGTTTTCAGGCAAGAGGAGTCACCATAGCTAATGTTTATGCCCCAAATTTAGATGATGTTGCCTTTCTGGAATGCTTCCTCTCCCTGATCTGGGCACACATCCTCTGATACTCGGGGATGAACTCAACTGCTGGATAGAGCCAGAGTTGGATTGTTCCTCTTCTAAACCCGCTGCTGTCCATAAGTCAGCCAATTGCATACTGTCCTCTGAATATGGCATTATAGATGTGTGGTGCTTTTTACATGCCAGAGACAGACAATACTCTTTCTTTTTGAGTGTCCATCACACCTACAATAGAACTGATTTATTTTATTTTATTGATAACACGTTTATCTTGCAGGCTCACTCTTGTGAGTCTCAAAGCATTGTGATTTCTGATCATGTCCCTCTAGTCCTGGGTTTATCTTTTATTTGTACTGGTCAAGCAAAGAGACACTGGTGATTTAATTCAACTTTACTATCTGATGAAGGTTTTGTGAAGTATATAGCAGAACAAATAACTTTCTTCTTTGACACAAACACCTCAGAAGTCTCAAGTTTAACTGTATGGGACATCCTGAAAGCATATTTTAGGTTAAGTTATATCCTTACTAGCTAAGAAACGAAGAAGTAGTAACCTCCATAAGAAATGACTAGATAAATTAGATTTTAAATGAAACACAGCTAGTTAAATATTTCTCAAAATTTTGTCTCTATATTCCTTGTAATTATATTTGCTTAGTTATTTATAGAAAACTGTCAATAAAACATAACAATATAATGGACCAGGAATATAAACTATATACTAAACTATATATAAACAAAATTACATAAATATTCATTCTATTCAGTGGAAGCACCTGTTTCAGAAGCAGATTTAACTTAAAAGCTCTGCAAATAAAAATAAACCTCTCTGCATGCTTAGTACTACCAGGAGCTGTGAGAAAATATGATTTTCATGATCTGAGTTAACTGAGCCTTTAACTTGCAATTTACAAGTACTCTCATCTGTAGCACAGATCTTAAGTTGTAGTCAGTATTGCTTGCTGTGCCTTGATGGACAGCCGTTGGATTTGCACAAGTTCAATTTTGTTTCTGGTATCTTGTCGCTTTTACAAACATTCACACCTGGGAGTAGAACCCCTGTCTGCTACTGTCGACTGCTGAGCGGCTCCACTGGAGCATGTGAGTGCTAACTGCCTTTCTCATTCATTTACCCAGAGCACACTTTTCATAAGCTGCACCAGAATTTTCTTTCTCAGGATTTTGCCTTCAGGCTACCATAGCTGTGAAAATATTTATGGAATTAATGAAGTTTTGGGATTTTTAATAGATATACAGATAAGATAGAGACACTAATTTAATACGTCTAAATTCTTAACATGTTTGTGTGAGGTATGGTAGAGAGGTTGCCACGTTCCCTTAGAAAGAGGAAATTGACAGATTTGGGTTTCAACTCTAGAGCTTGATGTGAATGTGGTGCAGTCAAAATCAGACTTGGGAAAAAAACAACCAAACAAACAGGATTAGCTGCAGCCACAGTTAATCCCATTTTATTGCCAATACCTCCATGTGTGTGATCCTTGTGTGTGTGTATATTTGTGCACTTTTATAGATACATGTGTGCATATGAGGGCGTTTTGGGGTTTTGTGTTGATGGTGGGATTCAGTAGCTATCTCCTTTTTTTAGATTGCATAAATTATTGTGTTGGAAAGCATCTGTGTCTGTATATATCTGTATCTTGTACGTGTGTGTCTCTTAACATGAAGCACACTCCTGCGCTGCAAATCAGCTCCCTAAGGTATCACCGGCTCTCAGCTCTGTTCACATGTTTTGTAGCCTCATTTTTTAGCTGGTGTGCATGGATGTTTGTATGTAAGAAAAGAGGGGAAAGAGACACAGCATAGGTGGGTGTGTGCATACATGTTAGTATCACATTGATGTATATGCACATACTGCACAAGCAGCACTCTGAAAATGAGAAGAAAAAACAACAACAGAAAACACAGTGAGTTGAATAATGTGTTTGATGAGGGAAAATGTGTAAGTGAATGACTGTATCATTGCCTGTTGTTATATGTGCTAATTGACTTGATGTTTCTGAGCCATTAGACTGTGTATTTCCATTGGCCAAGGGGCAATTAGCTTATCAGGCGGGAGCACACACACTCGAAACCACACAGACACACACATACACATACACACAAACATAGATACTTGACAGTTTGATCAATGGGTGTCTTACTGACCATAATGACTTGGTACGGCCCCCTTTCAATGCAGCATAGCTTGAGTCCGAATACAATAACCCTTTATCACAATCTCAGACATACGCACACATGCACACCCACACATACACACACATACAGGTACACACACACACACACACACACACACACACACACACACACACACACACACACACACACTCTCAGAAACACTAAATAAAAGGCACATCAATCATAATCATAAGCACCTTTAAAGACAATGCAGCTAAGAAGAGAAGGGAAATGGCATATCCCTAATTACTGTCTCACTGTTGTTTACGCCCAATTATCACACAGACACACACATATACTGGATGTGTGTGCGCTCAGGCTCACACACACATGCACACAGTGGCACTGAGGGAGGATGATGAAGTTTCTTTAAAGAGAAATGGGTCTTGTTGAACCCAGAAGAGCACATAGTGCCACAAATCTTTCTCTTCTCTTCTCATTCACATGCTGTACATACAGTCTGACTGTTTTCTGTCTCACTCTTTCTCTTTCTCTCTCTCTCTCTCTCTCTCTCTCTCTCTCTCTCTCTCTCTCTCTCTCTCTCTCTCTCTCTCTCTCTCTCTCTCATACACACACACACACACACACACACACACACACACACACACACACACACACACACACACACACACACACACACACACACACACACACACACACACACACACACACACACACACATAAGTCAACAGATTCATGGATTGGTTTGCCCCTCCCTTTCCCTCAGAGACTCACTGGTCTATCGATCCAGTGGATCTCTCCCAGTGACCTATCACTGAGTGACCCACCACTGAGTTGGGAAAGCCAGCCATCCCCGGAGATTGGAGCAGCTAAACCGTCTGCCATCGATTGAAATGAGTCATCAACACACCTTAAGATTGCATTTATTTTTCAGCAGCGTGTCAATGTGTCTATGTTTGCATTGTGTGTTTGTTTAGTCCATTGGGGGAGTGTGTGATTGATTGCGCAGTACATTATATATGTGTATGTGTGTGTGCTCAGGCTTACTTATACTCGAGAGGGCTGATGTAACAACCCACTGTTCTTGTGATTTTGTTTGGTCATTTACCAAATAGTTTTGGGAAAATATGCTTATTTGCTTTTCTTTACCACTCTCATGTCTGTAATAAGTATGGAATTGGAGCCAGGAAGATGCAAGATGCAAGTAGAAAAAGATAGCCTGTTACTGTATCTAAGTGTTGGCTCAGAGTGTTGTAATCACATTTCTGTCCGTGAACGTATAAAAAAAAACATCAACAGCAACAGAGCTTTAGAGATGCTGGTAGATGTATGTTTGAATTTTGGGTAGCTGTTCCCCAATGCTTCCAGTTATGCTATGCTAAGCTAAACTAATTGTCTCCACCTCCATTATTCTCACAACTGCAAGACATAGTTTACCAGGAAAAGGTTACACAAATAACCAGTTCTGTAATGTTTTGGTCTTTTGTCTTTTGTTACATTGTATTGTATAATTTCCTGACCAAATAATTGGAATGCTCTTTTTCTCTCTGCTATTTTTGATCAAGTTCCCACTTGATTTTGTTATAGCATGGGAAGTTATCAATACACAGTAAATTGTGCCAAAGGGTAGGAGAATATTCCCAGTTTACAGCTGCCTTTAAATAGAGCAGATACCTACTGGTTTATCTCTGTAAATAGATATCTGCATATGTTAACAATTTTGGAAGTTGGTAATCGAATCATTCTGGTTTCTGTGCAGGTAAACAGTCTGTGTGGGGAGTGAAAGAGGCAGACCACATTGACCAAAATGGTGTCTGGACCTAAAATATCTACACAAAGTATCAATGTTTGTGTATTACGTTGGGAAACTGACGACTCCTGTAATAAAAGACACAAATTGCTTCCACTTCGCTTGCAATTTGCTTTAACAAGTTGTTTCATGTTGCTAACTGGACTGCAAACAATGACTGGAGCACGGAAGAGGAAGTCTTTGACTGGCAGGTAGCTTTTGACAACACCAGAAGCCCCATAACATCAACCATTGTCCCCAGGGGCTAAATCACCCTCAGATGATAGCCAATGGGTTACAAGATTGCTCTATGGCTTGACCCAGCCTTCTACCGTCTGGCCCAACTGGCTGAATAGGCAGTCATAATGCCACGGCCTGCTCAGTCCGGCCTACTGTGCCTTTAAAACATCCTTACATCTCATCTCATCATTTGTTTTGTTGAGTTATGCCCACAATGTCAATAAGGCTCAAAAGTATATTCCAGCATCCCAGAAACACCTCCCCTTTACCTGCACACACACACTCTACAATAATAAAAGCCAAATCATGTCAAAATCAATCCAACATATGTGATGTGATACCCAGCATTGGCCAAAATATACTGTATGTGGGTGCCAACACTGGCCAAAAGTAAGCTCAAGTGATGATTCTTAACTAATATTGCATCCAAGTACAACATAAAATATTGACCAATCTGGCTGCCATGTAAAAGCCATAGCTAGTGGGTATTGCATAACAGTGCCAAGTGTGCCAACACTCAGCAGCAATCCACCCCATCTAGCAGTTTGCATGGGATATTTTCTTTTTTCCCTTCATGTCACAAATTTATAATATCTCAGCTAGAGCTGGTGGTGGAGATTCAAGGGATTATATTATGAGTATCAATTAGTTTTCCCAATAATATGTAATAGAAGTTGTTTTTTGAGCAACTATTCCTTTGGGTTTATGTGCGCCATTTCTCACTATATCGTGAATGGAGAAATAGAAGAAAGCTGTACATTTACAAAACAAAGGTAAAGTCAGAGTCTATACACATTTGACATGCTAAAGTTGAATTTAGGCTTAGATATGAGGCATTTAGCTGTAAGGGTTTGATAAGATCTCCAGCAAATGAATCGTAAGTCAATATAGTGGCCTCACAGGTGTAGCATAACCAACATGTGTGAAAATGCTCATGCAGAGTGGATTTTTCTCTTTGGCCTGTGGGGATACTGGCTACAGTCAGCATCGATTTTCTCAGAGGAAGTCAGCTGCTGTAAGTGGAAGGTTTCTATCGGATTTATTTACATTCTTCTTCTTTTTCCTTCTTTCTCCACATCTCTTATTTTCCCTTCTCTTTTTTGTCTGTCTTCCATCTGTCCTTCCTTTCCCTTGTTCCCCTTTACTGTCTTTGTCTCTCCTTTCATTCATCTCTTTGTTCTGTTGTCTCCGTTTCTTTCTTTCTGTGTCTCATTTCCATTCTGCTGTTGTCTCTCTCTCTCTCTCTCTCTCTCTCTCTCTCTCTCTCTCTCTCTCTCTCTCTCTCTCTCTCTCTCTCTCTCTCTCTCTCTCGTTCTCCTGCATTTTGTGTCCTCATCCTCTGCAGCCTGCCACTGTGAAACAAACAGGACAGTAAATTTGCATTGCAACTCAGAGTTCCCAATCACGTTCTACACTGCAAATGCAAGTAGCCTAGATACAGTTGAAACAGGCACCTTCCCAGCTGTTTGCCTCTCAATGACATTTCTTACACCGCCTCTACCTCCCTTCTTTACTCCTCTCTTCATCTCCTCAAGAGCCGCCGTCGACAGGCTGCAGTAGGATAATTGAGAGTTCTATAGATCGCATGGGGAACATCGATTCCCTCCACTGCTCTATTCTCTTCTTACTTTCAACTACACCTCCTCTCCCCTCTCCACCTCCCTCCTAACCTGTTTTTGCATTTTCTTCTCTTTCTGTGTCTCTCTCCCTCTCTGGCTGTCACTCTCTTTCTCTCTCTCCTTGCCTCTCATTCCTTCTGTGATCACAAGTTGTAACTGCTGTGATTCGCTGCATAGATAATTCAACCACCTCCTGTTCTATCTGTCTGGTAATCTGTCTGTGTATCTCTCTTTCTGTCTGTCTGCCTGCTATACCCATGGCATATTCTCTATTGTGGCCAAGAGGAGAAAGAGGGATGGGAAAATAACCTCTGAGGCTGACAAAAGAAATGAAAAAACAAGCAGCAAAATAGAAAGCAAGGTGCCATTTTACATTTATTGAGTTGCACTCCCTTTTGCACTCAGCAGTTGTCTTGAGGATTTAAAAGCTTCAACCTGCCTTTTCACCTTATTTACATTGACTTGTCAAATATGAAATTGGTGAGTGGTTGTTGCTTTTACCTGTTTTCATTTCACTTAGAGCAAGCTGCCCCATTGTTTGCATATTTAAGCATTAATATAATCCTCATTCATCTTTCCTTCCAGTCATGCTAATCCTTTACCTTTTAGTGCAAATAAATGTCAGTTGCTTCCCCTTGACAATTAAAACAGCACAATGGTGAATAAGGCTCATGAAGGCTTTCACATTTGCGCCTCTAAAACATTTAGCAGAAGCAGCAGTTTGATTGGATAAATAGGAGGACTGGGTAGTTCACATGAGTAGCAATACCAACTGTAGCTGAACAGACAACCGAGAAAGCTCCACCTGCAGAAACACCAACTTAAATAATATAAAATCCAAGGAGAAAGTCTGAATGAGTGCTCTCTGCTGAGTAAAGTGAACACCACAGAAATGAGAACCGTAACCGAGACATGATAAAACAAAAACAGGTTATCACGTATTACCACTTTAACATTTCAAGGCCCAGACTTATACAAACTGAACACTTCATGGAGGAAAGACATGTTTTTCAGATCTGACTTATAAGGTAAGAAAAAAAAAAGTAGCCAGAGCAGACTGTTGTGACTTCACTGTTGCACATTGATCTGCCTTTCACCTTGGGCGTGTTGTCCATTATGGGCACTGGGGCAATTCCAAATGTGAAATACATACTTGAATGAAAAATGATTTTTGTTATTGTTGTAGATGTGTATGTGTGTATATATTTCAGTTGTTAATTTCACATAAATCATACATAATTACAGAAACATTCGCTATGACTAATGAACATGCTGCCTACAATCTCTGTATGCCGAAGGGCATACTTTTTTCCACCCGACAGTGGTATGCATGTAATATGTTCGGCTCTTTCTGGTGGCCTGATTGGTTGACAACACATGCCAAAAATAACTGGAACTGGGGCAGAAAATTTTATGCCCAAGAATCGTGCCAGATTGGGTGACTTTCCACCCAATTGCTGATTCCTTTTTATACAACATTTTCTTCCTGAAGGCAGTCAAAATGTACATTGATCATCATGGTATTGTGGTGATAATTGTACATTTAAAGTCGTTGCATTGCCACCAACTTTTAGAAAGTGCTAGCCTAGCTGCTAGCCATAAGCTGCTGGCTGAATTGCACATGTTTATTGCCAAAATACACAGAGCTACCTAAAGCCGAAGCCCCACCTCGTGGAAAAGACACCATTCTCTGCTTCTCTCCTGATGTGGACGCTTTGACTCAGCCCTGACTAGCTCGCTTACACTCAGTCATCTTGATCTGCTGGAGACTCTAAGCAGCAAACACAGTTGACCCTCAGCTCATTCCTTCATCTTAAATTAATTAGGAGCTGTCAGCCATCACTGGAGATGTGTTATTTCAATGTCCACTCAGGTACAATGTGTAATATAAAATGTCATATATGTGTGTTCATATATTTCTTATATGGAAAGTTACATTTCAGTAACTCATATGTTATATATATTTTATTGTGTCTTTGGCTCATGAATCCTTTGCCGAAACCCACTGGGTAATGTTAAAAATGCATTGTCACTCAGCCAAAAGTAAAATAGTTTTTCTTAGTCTGTGAAAAAGTTGACATTGTGGAGATAAAGGGTTTTCATCCAGAGATGGACGGGCCCATGGAACATGTCAAGGATTATAGATAATGTGTCAGAGCTGCTGTTGAATTGTTGTCACAGGGCCCAACATTTCAAGTGGTGTCCCTGCTTGTAACAGTGGCAATATGTCTCTAATTTGTAGATGACACAGAATGTCATTGTTGTGTTCGAAGCCTTAACCTCTATGCTTTAAAAATTACTGTGAAATATGTCATAATTTATCCAAGAGTAATTCTAAGGCAGACATTTTTAAAATATATTATTTGTGTTTTCATAATGGCATTCAGTTAAATCCTGGGTGTTTTTAAAAATACTTTTCACTTATTCCCAGTCAGGTGTTGTTCATCTTTGGCACCACGCTGTTAAAAGTAATTAACACATAGCTTTGTAGTTTTACAATCTGACCTGTTGCTGTGGCACCACCGCGGTCTAACCATCTGCTTCAGCTTGAAATGAGTTGCAGCTGAAGGTGGTCTACTGCAGTTGTGGCATTCCCATCTACAGCTGGAACATAGAACAAAATTTCTCTTTGAAATTGGTCAGAATTTTAACTCTCTTCGTATTCACAGGGTATGTGCTGACAAAGGGAATTTACAGTATTGAACTATGGCAATTAACAAAAGGCAGTAAGGAAGAGAAGGAGGCTGAGGAGGGGATGTCTCAAGGAGAGATGAGAGACCCTCTACTTCCTCATCAGTAAATCCTCGCTGACGGGCACAGAGGATTCTCTCTCCCTAGCTTTTTTTTTTTTTCGCTCTCTGTCTCTCTCTGTTTTAATGAGCACACACACACTCTCTCACACACCCCCACACACATACTCTCAATCCCTATTCCTTTCCCCATGTTTGTGCCTTTCTTTCTTTTCTGACACACACACACACCATAAAGAGCAGAGATTGCCTCATTCTATCATCATTGGCCTTATTTTGAGCGAAGCGTGTACGGGCATACACTGCAGAAAAGTCTAACTCAGGAGGAGAGCAGCGTCTGGTTTCTATCAACAAAGCATTATGTTACATTCAAAACCACCTCCTCTGTTTGGTCTTAATCTAATGGCCCATTACCCTCACCTGTCATTGTGAGAAAATATGGAGGAAAGAAATTCTACCTGATGTCTGTCTCCCACGCCTGAATGGGGATGAGAATCTTCCCGTCATTTATGTCATTTATGTCATTTATGTATGTGTGTCTGTGTGTGTTTCTGCATGCATATGTGGAGCATGTATATTTGGAACATGCATACATGTGTGTCTGTATTAGTGTGTGTGTGTGTGTGTGTGTGTGTGTGTGTGTGTGTGTGTGTGTGTGTGTGTGTACATGAGGGGATTCTTGATCCCCTGGCAAGCAGAACTATCTAAACAGTCTAAACAATGATGCACACACACACACACACCGACACACACACACACACACACACACACACACACACACACACACACACACACACACACACACACACACACACACACACACACACACACACACTGTTTGTGATCTGGCATGTGATCTGTGAGAACAAACCCCAGAGTGGACACTGTGACGGGGATGATAGCTCTTGTTTATCTGGAGCAAGAGCTGGATGTTTACCACAGTAACACAGGTGTGTGTTCATATGCATTTGTGTGTGTGTGTGTGTGTGTGTGTGTGTGTGTGTGTGTGTGTGTGTATTTCTGTGGCTTTGCCAGCACATGTGTGCATGTGTACATCTGGATGTACGTGCACGCACATGCCTTTTGTGAACCAACTCAAGGCTTTTGGTTGCCAGGCAACGAGATAGAGAACTTGTACCTACAGTAAAAATGATTTTCTCGTTGACAACACCCAAAATAATGAAACTGAGCAAACACACCCACCTCCATGTTAACAAACACACACACAAACCAACACACACACACACACACACACACACACACACACACACACACACACACACACACACACACACACACACACACACACACTACAAAGCACATCCACTTAACACACTGCTGCTGTATGAAAAGTAGGATTAACTACTTTGTGACCTTTGTTTTGATCATCTGTATAATGTGTGTGTTAGCATCCTCGGCAAGATCCAAAATAACCAAAGCTGTGCAAATACAGACTCACGCACACGCACTCGCACACACACACACACACACATACACATACACCACAAATGTAAATTAAGACACCTCAGTTAAGTATGCAAAGAGTGAATTATGTGTTGTTACAGGCTTTTCATCTTAACCCTTTGAGTCCACGTGCAAGAGAAAAGTATTTCCTTTTTGAGTGTCCTTGTAAGTGAGTTACAGTGTTTTACACCTCCTGGTACATAGACCCACCATAGCCACCCCTCCACCCCCAAACAAAGCAGCACCATGAAAATATGACAGCTTATATCTGCAGCCCTCCTTTCAATCTCCTCTTGCTCTGTCTGTTGCTTCGCCCGCCACCTCTTGATCCCCCGACTTCCATTGAGAAAATAAATGCAATCCATTATCATTATAGACAAGAAGAGATACAAGGACAAAGAGAATGAAATGCCTCGCATCACTTCTTTTGACACATTCATCACAGTTGTGATGAGCAGGATAGGCAGTGCGCCTCACTTCAGCAGCTAAAACAAGACTGGGTGAGACTTGGGGGCCGGAGAGCCTTGAAGTGACGCCCGCGTTAACATTCTAATCTTATTCTTGGGCCTATATTTGGAACCCACCCATGTAAATTTAGCTTTGTGGATGCCTCGACACACTCAAGGCGCTCCGTTTCTATCTCACATTTGAATAAGTCTGTTTTTCATGAGCAAATCTATTCCACGATTACACAGCGAATAATTACCTACAGCTGAATATGGAGGATGAAATCATTATTCACCGTCAGATTATTAATCACTACTCAAGACCTGATCTGGCTCCTCAGATGTGAAATTATAGTTCTACTTTAGCAAACAACAATAATGGACTGTACTGAGTTGAACAAGAAGAGGGGGATAGGAAGGGAGAAATATCACCTGAGAAAAAGAAAAACTTGTGTGGAAAACGACAGATGGGCAGAGAGAAAGAGGGGAAGGTAGGAGCGGAGGAAGAACACAGGGAAAATGAGTTTGCTGAACAGTGTGCTGGAATCCACAGTAATAATTACGGCAGTAGCTCCTTCCATTGTGTGTCTTGGGAAGCCGAATCCAGCCACAGCCAATTTCAATTCATCTTTATTGAAGCTATTGTCAGCATCCTGGTTGGCATAAAGCGAAGGGAGCTAGAAAGAGGGAGAGAGAGAGAGAGAGAGAGAGAGAGAGAGAGAGAGAGAGAGAGAGAGAGAGAGAGAGAGAGAGAGAGAGAGAGAGAGAGAGAGAGAGAGAGAGAGAGAGAGAGAGAGAGAGATGGGAAATGGGACAGACAGAAGTGTTTGGAGACAGAAAGGCATGATGCATGAAAAAAGAGCTTCTGGTGGTTTTTCAGACCATTCGCAAAGCTCTGTCCCCCCTTAGATACTGTTGCTACGCCTATCAAGCTTTTTGTTTTCATATAGGACATAGTTTACAATGATAATGGTGGCAGATTTACTTCAAGTAATTTTTGAAACAGCTGGTCTCTGATTTCATACAGAAGTAAACAAAAGCAGGCTTCTCTTTTTAGCAACAACTGTGAATTTTGTCAGCTGAAATGACAGCTGTCCCTCTCAGATTTCATAATAATTAATAATAATTAATCTCTCTCATCTACCATAAGTGTGAGATCTCTCTCTCTCTCTCTCTCTCTCTCTCTCTCTCTCTCTCTCTCTCTCTCTCTCTCTCTCTCTCTCTCTCTCTCTCTCTCTCTCTCTCTCTCTCTCTCTCTCTCGAAGAAGAAGTCTTATTATTATCTATATTCTATTAATAAGTTTTATCTCATCCACCCTCCTAGGTTTCCTATTTTTGACAGAAACCTGGCTGAAACCCGGTGAACACAGTCAGATCTTAGAAGTATGTGTCCCTGACTACAATTTTTACAGCTCCCTTTGTTCCAGTGGCCATGGGGGAGGCTTAGCTGTCATTTTCAGAAACTGCAATAAGTGCACTCCCATTGATACTAATGATTATTCTAGCTTTGAAGTCATCACGTTTAAAACCAGTGGCTCATGTCCAGTCCTCTGTGTAACTGTGTATCGCCCCACTAGGCTGGATGACATTTTCCTCACTGTGTTCTCAGTTTTTATCTTCAGCTATTGTGAATCATGACAAGATTTTAATCTCTTGTGATTTTAATTTTTCCAACCAAACGTCAGAGCCACTGAACTCTTTCAACTTTGCGCAGCTTGTTTCTGGCCCTACCCATAACCGTGGCCACACATTACATTTAGTTTTTACACATGGTCTGACAATTCCCTCTCTGGCTGTGGAGCAGATGGGGATCTCAGATCATCTGCGGGTCAGGTTTTCCACCCTGTTCCCTCCTTTTACCAAACCTCAATTACCTGCTTCTTACTCCTGCACAATAAACCCTTCTACTGCTAGCAAATATTCTGATGCTTATATAACTTCTTCCCTATTCTGCAAAAGGCCCATTCTTTCTGCCTGTGCACAGAGGAGTTAATCACTTGGTTTAACTCAGCTTGTGCAAATATGTCAGACTGTTGCCCCACTTGAAATTAGAAAACAGAAAACTAAAACTTAACCCTGGCTCAACAATGACACCCGCACTCTTAGGCAATTATGTAGAAAAGCAGAGAGAAAATGGAAAAAAGACAGGTTTCAGGTCTCATCTGACATGATGAGAAGCTGTCTTGTTAATTATCGGAAATCCGCTAAAGCTGCAAGGACAAAATATTTTGCTGACATTATTTCCAGAAATTCCCATTCTCCCAAAGTAGTATTTGACACAATTAATATAGTCCTAAACCCTGCTGCTACTACTGCCTGCTATGTGCCAAACACAGTCACTTGTGATGAATATCTAAACTTTTTTTCACCTCCTACCAACGACCATGCCATCATGCCTCCTTGCTCTGCTGTCCTAAGTGAGTTTGAGCCTGTGTTCCTTGTTCATGTTAAAGACATAGTGTCTCACACCAAGCTGACTACTTGTCCCCTGGACATTGTTCCCACAGGAAGTGTTTGACACTGTAGGTCCTACAATTTCATTCATCCTAAACAGTAGTCTAGCTATTGATTCTGTTCCCTCTTGCTTTAAACATATGGTAGAACATCCTACTAAAAAGTTTAACCTTGATGCAACTGTTTTAAACAATTTCCGGCCTATTTCAGCTCTACTCAAAGTCTCCAATGATTTAATGGTGTCTTGACTCTTGTAAATTTCCCATACTCATTCTAATTGACCTTAGCTCCACTTTTGATCTAGCTGACCATACTATTCTGAATCATCACCAGGTCGGTATCCAGGGTAATGCCTTCCAGTGGTTCACCTCCTACCTAACAGATAGATATTTTTTCTGGAAACCTTCTTCCTTGTCTGTTCCCATCAGCTGTGGAGTTCCACAAGGCTCCATTTTAGGGCCCATATTATTTGCTTAGATGCTCCATATAGGCTCTATCTTTTAAAAAAAACCCATCTCCTACCATTGCTACATAGATGACACTCAGTTATATGTCCCATTAGAATCTGGTGATACCAATAACCAGACAGTTAGGTCCCTCCTTGACTGCTTCCAGGATGTGAAACACTGGATGGCATAAAACTGTCTGCCATTAAATGATAGTAAGACAGAAGTGGTCTTATTTGGTCCTCTCACCTCCATCTGGGATGTAGTTAACCACTTAGAGCCCCATGTGCCTAACCTTCATGGCTATGGCAGAAATCTTGGTGTCATCTTTGATCCAGCTTTAAAATTTGACAAATTAATCCTGTTGTGAAAGGTTGGTTTTTCCAGCCAAGAAATATCACCAAACACAAACTGCTTCTCTCACTTAATGACCTAAAGGTTGTCACAAATGCCTTAATCTCCTCTTGGCTGGATTACTGCAATACTCTTTGTTTGGGTATTAGCCAGTCATCCTTGTCTCACTTGCAGCTGGTACAGAATCCTGCTGCTAGACTACTAACTGGTACTAGAAAGAGAGACAGCATCACATCTGATTTGGTCCCTGCATTGGCTACTGGTCAAATATAGGACTGACTTTAAGGTTATATTATTTGTTTTTAAAGCTTCACACAGCATGTTGCCTTAGCACATCTCTGAGCTCCTCTGGCCCCTTTCCATTCCTCAGACTAGCTGCTACCGGCTATCCCTCAATAAGGGCTAAACTTAAGGCCCACCTGTTTTGTCAGGCCTTTGAATGTGGTATGGTATTGTTATGTTATCTCTATTGTTTTATGCTCTCACCATGTTATTTTATGTTACTTATTTTATTGTACAGCACTTTGGTCAGCTCTGGTTGTTTATAAATGTGCTTTGATTTGATATGGTGTCATTTACTAAATTATGGCCCTCTCATAAGTATGCTGTTGGTCATTTTGGAAATTATTGCTCCATTAATTAGATTTGAAGGTGTCTTGTAGCTTTGATGTCTGCCATGTGTGTGTTGATTGGCATGTGATTGACAGTTGGCTCACCTGCTGCTCTCCTCAGCTCCTGGACTCACACTGAGTCGGACTCATTGACTGTTTGAGGTCATCTTGTTTGTTTGAGGTCGTCTGGAGCCGGAGCCAGCACAGTCGAGTCAGGCAGCAGGATGACAGCCCGCGGGACACGACCCCTCAGCTGTCCCACTGTCTGATAGAGGTTTGAGAGTGGCTGTTACAGCTGTCAATTATGATGTTACAACCCCCCTTTACATTGTCATATATCTAAAAAAAAACAAAAAATAATATTTTACAGTATACTTAACTTTTACAAGAAAAAAATAATATTGAGTATGGCAAATGTTACACTAAACTCCCACAAGGCGAATGTTGCAGTCCTGAACAGATATTTTTCTGACGTTACCTTTACCTTTGGAAATAACTAGCTTACAATTGAAGGTAGTAAGCCAGTTAGCTGGACATGCTAACACACAGTTTCAACTATTTCCCTTTTACTCATGTGCTTCTATGTATTTGGTCATGTTTATTACTATGCATGTGTTTCATGTATGTGACTGCACCCTCTGTGTGCATTTGTGTTGTTCCTTCTGCTGCAGGAAGTCTTTAATTCCAAGTGTCTTGCTGAGGGCCATGACAAGTGATGTGTCCCAGAGCAATAATTTTCAGGGGTTAGTATTTTACAACATACTTTATGTTGGTATTGAAGCCTTTGGAACATTGCTCTGCTCATTTTCATACATATTGCCTCTTTTGTCTTCTTTGGATACACCTCTACCAAGATCCATCACAGAAAGAAAGTGTTTTCTTTAATACGTATCTTATCGTAGTCAACACTGCTGAAATTCCCCTTTGAAGCGATTTTTCACAGCAGCAGAATGTGTTCAGTGCTTTTTTAAACACACACACCTCCAAAGGAACTCAGAAGCAGTCAACCTACAACACTGGCAGCCTTGGGAATCGGCTGTAACCACCAGCGTTCAGGCTTTTTTCTTCCATGTACTCAATATAGATCGTTGCAACAAAAACAGAACTAAAAACAAGGCTCTTTGTGAGAAATGATCACATCCTGACAGATTAAATGCTATTTCCTGACTTATGTTTTTTGTATATCTCAGGTGCACAGGTATAATTATTACTACTTCAAAGTAAAAGCAATTGAATGGGGCTAATACTGTTAGATGGCTGTTCATGACATCCCGTGGAGATGTGTGTGCTTAAAATGTGCAAATGGAAACAATTGGCACCTACTCTCCCATAATAATTGCTGGCACAGGGGCAAATTCTATTATCATCAAAATTAAAGGTCACACTCAAGCGCCTTTGCTTAAACAAAATGTTTAAGCAAATGTAAAAATGTTTTAAGAGAATGAGGTTTTTTGAGTTATTAACTAATATATTTCTCACAAAGAGCTTTCCTAAATGGATATGTAGTGTTTTGGAAAAGCGCGTCCTCAAAAAGCAAAGTGTGCCAGTTCATGCTG
Source organism: Scomber scombrus (assembly GCF_963691925.1). Lineage (NCBI taxonomy): Eukaryota > Metazoa > Chordata > Actinopteri > Scombriformes > Scombridae > Scomber > Scomber scombrus. The sequence continues at coordinate 10,105,871 of NC_084988.1, read as the reverse complement.
AAGAGATTAAGAGCCGAAAGGTTACTTTCCTATTTCTTAGTGTAATCCACTGTAAAGCCTCAAAGTTAAGAGTTGTACAAGACACTATAGGGATACTTGTGTAAAGGATTATAAGGTGTCATCAGATAACCAGCCCACACAAACCATGAGCCGAACCACTAGAGAAGACAACATCCCAGACGTTGACTCACAGCACCTCGGGCCAAATCTGCAGCCATAGATAAGAGCATGGCCTCAGCAGTCTGCTGAGGGTAAGGAGGACTTCACTGTTCCCATATGAATTTGACCATTAAAGGTGACCATGGAAAGAGATCCTTATCCTTGAATGCTCGCTCCACTGTCAGTTGACATTCATTTGCTGGCACTGAGCCCAGCACTTCAGTTGTTAGCATGTGGAGTGGACATCCCCGTCCTGACCTGCCATGACAGTGCAGTAATAAAGTTTCAACAGGAAATAACATAAGGTGGGTGGAAGTCCTTGTCCAGCTAAACACCACCTTGCAGTCTGCTTGACAGGTTGGCAGTTTCCAGGGTGTTTTATTTAGACGCAGCAGTTTGTGCAGTACAGCTAGAACAGAGGAAAAAGGTAATACACTGTAGGGAGTGCATTAAAATAAGACAGGAAAAGTACTTCATGATGTCTGACCTGATCAGACCTCTAACAACTAGAGACAGGCAGAAGTTAACAACATATACTTTCTTGGGCTTTCTAAAATACATCAACAGGGCTGAATTTTCTGCTTTTATATATATATATGGAATTTATCAGCATAAGTATATAAACAATTAATCAATGGTATATAATACACCATAATGTGGTTATACGCAGATAAAAGGACATTTTAAAGTCTTCAGTCACTCAAAAATGTGTTCTGCTTATTGTTACTTCACTTCAGTGTTTGAGCTTCACTCTGCAGATTGATATAGAAGGTTGTTTTCAGATTCCTCTCCTAAAGGAGGAAAGTTACTCTGTGCTCATTTAGTAGAGTTTAGGTTGTGTACCTACGAGCGTGACTTGGGACACAACTAGTCCGAAGCCAATCATGGTCTAGTATGTGATTTCCATAAAAGTGTGATGTGGAAACTTGAAGCATCCAGTGCAGATACGCTGATCATTGAGACATTCATTCCATTTTTAGGATTTTGATGAGATAATTGAACTTTTTCTGTGTATAAAACATGTTAGAGACTAATTATTATTCAAAGCAGAGCATTTTATACATCTTAAAACATGCCTGGAGGAGATATTAGAGTGTTAACAACCATGTAACATCTCCTGTGACGCATCCATCACTGGTGTATAACAAGTAATGAATGATTGACAATATAATATAACACAGCTGTAATCATACAACTTGTGGGGGGTTAAATAAAGCGCTACCTATTGTTTCAATTCAGCTTCTTTATTTATTTATTTTTTCATTTAAAGGGGAACTCCACCAATTCACTCATCCTGTGTAGCACTACTCAGCTTGTGCAAACAGTTGTATGTGTGTCTTCTGTCTGATTTGGAAACTTTTAACAAGAAAGCTTGTGGGAAATAGAGTTGATACATATGGGAACCAGACAAGGATAGCATAATAAACTATTCTAATGAGTTGCTGTATGGTAAGTGTTGTGTTTTCAAGGGACTAGATCTCATTTACACCTGATACTAACATGCACTCTGTAACTGGATATGTTTGGCATCTGATTAGGAGCCTTTATATGATTATGGGGAGGCTGTGGCTCAGGGGGTCGAGCAGGCCGTCCACTGATCAGAAGGTTGGTGGTTTGCTCCTACAATCTGCATGACAAAGTGTCCTTGGGCAAGACACTGAACCCCCAATTGTTCCTGATGGTTGCGCAATTGGTACATGTGAATGTGTGAGTGAGCATTAGAAACACTATAAAAGCACTATATCGCTGCTGATGAGCAGGTTGGCACCTTGCATGGCTGCCTCTGCCATCAGTGTATGAATGTGTGTGTGAATAGATGAATGTTGGCATGTGTTGTTAAGCGCTTTGAATGGTCAATAGACTAGAAAGGTGTTATATAAATCCAGTCGATTTATCGTTACTTTGCATTTACAACTGGTATTAAAAAGTGTTATCATGACTAAACAGAAATACTTACAATAGTGTAATAAGCACATAGAATTGTAAATTATACATATATTATTACATGTTCTTATATAACCAAAAATCATACCTGATATCTGTTCTTGTGTCCTGCTATCAATACAATATTGATTCAGTATATCTCCCAGGTCTCATGCAAAAGGGATGAAGCAGAAAAGGGGAAAAAAATTACGAATTCTGCAGCTGAGGTAAAAATGGAACTTCTAAAAACATTCACTGTTTTGACTTCTGACCCTTTGCCTCCTACGCTTGCCGAAATGCACCCTCTAAACACATCACTTAAAATAGACAAATGGACAAAAGTATATTTTTAGAGCTGCAAACATTGGAAAAACTCGATAGAAAAAAACAAGGAGAAGAAGAAGCCTTGAGAGGTGGTTCTTTAGGTGAAAACAATATATTTTTTAATTCAAACCAGCTTGACTTTTAACTTTTAATGAAAAAGATTATAGCATTTATTTATCATTGTAGATGGTGTGCAGTAGACAGAGGCAGATTAGTTGTGAGGTGAGGCAGTAAAGGTAGAGGAGGAAAGAGAATAACATGCAGCAAGGGTCAGGAAACCGATTCAAACTCACAATTTTATAGGGGCACAAGTCCCGCTCTTATTGAGCCTTTTTGATCCACCAAATTGACCTTCCATCAGTTTTTGACTACCGGGAGCTATTTGTAAGTTGGCAGCCATCAAGGCTGAAAAATGTCTTGCACTTCCCCAACAATCAGACCTGCAGTGCTCTAACCAGAGGCAGAGCAGCACAATGGGCTCGTCCGGCTGTGCTGACACCACCGGGCTGTCAGGCTGTTTGGTAATCAGTGAACTGTTGCAAACATTAGGATGCTTTGTCAACTGGCCCGTGAACAGAGAAGAGCACAGCGACTCTGGAGATGAGAATTATTTATAATACACAAGAAAAATGGTGTCACTAATCTCGTCAAAGCAGGAAACACAATGAGGACTGTCAGCAAAACACTCAAACTACAGGGTGAGATAATATTGGTACTGAGAAGACCAAAAGAAATCCGACAAACATTTTCCATGAGCTACGGATTCATTAAAAAAACACAACAACATTCAGCTCACAAAAATAGAGACTTATTAGAGGCTCATTAGAAGTTCCTATATACAGCTTTGTTATTACGGTTGGTTCTTAATCTGGAGTATAATAAACCGGAACATTTAAATAGCTTTCATGAACATCTAAATCTAGTCAAAGTATCTGAAGATCTGGGCTCCAAAGTGTGGAGAGTTTCTTCAGCACCCTGAAATTAATTTAGACATGCAAGAGTAAAGTAAAAACCCATTAATCACCAACTAATCAGAAAGATGATAGAAAACAGAGAATTGAAACAAAACGTCAATGTCACCAAGCAGTTCGGATTCTTCAGCCCTGTTTCCTTTTGTGTGTTGCCAAAACTGTCATTACATTTTTATTATAAACATGACAGTGCATTAAAAAAAATGCATTCTCTGAACTGACAAAATACCTCATTATGCTGTCTTTATATTGACAAATTTGGTTGATGGGCAAGTACTTAAAATAAGAAAAGACTGTTTCACAATGCAAAAAAACCACAAAAAACTGTTATTCTTATTATGTTTGCTACGGAAACTGAAGTCTGACTTTGTGCTGAATGACTCACAAGCTTTTCTCATTTATTTCAATGTTATTCAAAGATGGCATTCGTAGGTAGCTCCGAAAATGTTGAGCTCAATCTTAAGTGTCATTTGTGAGTTGAATACCTTGTTTTTTGGTTGTTTAAAAAAAAAACATGAGCATCATGTCTAGAAAGAGAAGATGTTAAAGATATAAGTTCATATAAAATCTACTAACTACCACACATTTTATTTTATATTGTGTGAAATGATCTACATCATTAGTTTCAGGAGATGTCTTTACTTCATTTATAAACAAAGGCACTTGATGACAAATTAGATCTATTGGATTTCTAATTATATCTGTATTCTTTTTCAATTGAAAGAAAACAATGAATTTTAAACAGACACTGCAGGAGGCATCTTCAGCCATACAGCCAGCGACATGACATGAGGACAGATATATCTTGCTGCAGTGCAGAGCAAAACATGAAATAATTAAATGTGATGGGGGCCACAAACCATTGGCAAACCCATCACATTATGCTGAAATGTGTTGTGTTGTTTTATGCAAATGTGACTTGACTCTAAGGTCACGCTTCTTTTCATTTTTTTCCCAACAGTATATCATACAATAAAAACAAAAATATACAGTCATGCTAAATGCTAACACAACATGCTCGTAATGGCAATGCTATACGCTGTTATTTTGCAGGTACTGTTTACCATGTTAACCATCTCAATTAAGCGACAGATCCTAACTATAACAAAGTGCTTATTTTAATCCAAACCCTGATCTTTCCCTAAACATGACCAAGTTGTTTTTGTGCCTAAACCGATCCAGACCTTAACCACAGTGTTGTCACATCATTATTTTTTAACAGTGATTCGTAACGGTTTTGGAAAACATTAGCAAACAATGTCATCATGCCGATTACTGCCGATACGGGGTAATAAATCAGAAAATGTTCCTATGTCTATTTTTGGAGTGCATGGAAAGACAACCTATTAGTTATTTAAATTGGAGGACTTGTTGCACCCAATAGTTCTTGAGAGATTTCACACAAAACCACAAACATGAACGCCAAAGTGGCGCTCAAAGGAAAATCATAGGAAGTCAGAGGGATTTATTATCTGGTAACCAAATGTCTTCACAACTTTTTGTGCCAATCCATCATGTAGATGTTGAGATATTTCAGTCAACATAGAGGACAGACTGACCAACAGAGCAAGATACAAACAAACACTGCCACTGCTAGAGAAATGTTGCTCTGTATGTCGCAATAGTGTAAAGTGCACTTACTACACGAAAAACCAGATTGAAAAATGAGTGCAGCTGATAACATGTTTAATCGATACGACGCTTAAATGAAGACGATCAATTCTACAAGCTGATACAATACATCCAGCAATGACTTAATGTCACACAGTTGGTTTACTCAGCTCGGCAGAGGAGACTGACTGCCAAAGCTGTGAAGCTTTGCAACATTTATTGTCGTTACCTCCACATGAGATTTCAGTGTTAGTCAGGTGAATCATCAGTCTGCTTAAACCTCTCAGTTTGCTTCAATCAATCTAAAACATCTAAAGGTCTAAAGACTGCATCACTTTCGAAACATTAGTAAGTAGGACTGGGTGGTCTGGTTAAAAGTCCTTATCAGGATCTTAACTATAGGATATTATTCCATGGTGATTATTCTCATATAAAATTAATAAATTGATGTTCATTACCTTTTCTTTACATCAAATAAATTTTTTTATGTGACTGTGTGTTGATTTCTTCACGTTGTAATTTCAGTCTACTTTGTAAAAGAATGAATTCCTAGTTGAATAATTATTAAATTTAAAATGAATATGCAGTCCACAATGGAAATAATGGAAAATGAATGCTCTCCTTCTCATCATATCAACTACACTACACTAAAAACCTGTATTACAAGAGAGCAAGCTTCAGATAAACAAAAACCCTACATTCTCCAATACCTAATTTTGTTAATTACAGCTTGCTCACCATGATAACATATCATTGTATCACTGCAATCCGATAATTATTAAACATCATTCATAATGGCAGAGTACAAATCACGAAGAAGTGAAAAACTGTCAAAACTAATATTTATTGCTGTTAATGTTTGCGAATATGAAAATTGCACACTGTGTCACATCTGCCCTCAGGCGTGGAGGAGAAATATTATTTTAACGAGGATATCTGACAGTTGGTAGATAGCTTTTTTCTTTTTTAAATTTTGTCATTTTTACAGTTTTGACTGTTATGTGTTTCCAGTAATGTGCTATTAATATTATCTATGAGGTGAAATCCATGGCTACGGTGGGTTTGAGGCTCGCTTTGAGCAACCCTGAATGAGTCGTGAAGCAACTAGCAACTTCTGTTTTCTGTTTTGCTCCAGCAACAGCCCACCAAGACGCCTCCTGGCACTCCAGCTGGATGCTCAGCTATTGTGCAGGAGTAATGGCCATGAGGCTCCTGTTAGCTGTGCAATATACTCCAGGTTTCTAACCCGATCTGTGGACTCCCCGCGCGGCCACTGAGCCATTCTAAATCATGGCCTCTGATACTGGAGAGGTATCAGGGAATATAGTAACAGACTGATGCTGAGGCAGGCAGACAGTGACAGGGAGAGGCAGATGGACACACACACACACACACACACACACACACACACACACACACACACACACACACACACACACACACACACACACACACACACACACACACACACAGTGTCCACACTGCTGCGACTGTGAGTGAAAGCGTGACTGTGACAGTTCTGCTGTGGGGTTATCAGTGGCCAACAGAGCATGCCCAGACACACACATACACCAACACACAAATACAACCTCTGACACACACACACAATCCTGAGGGCTCTCCAGTCACTGTTATGTACAGTCAGAGTCTGATGGGAGCAGACTTTGCCTTTTCTTTGCCTGCCGTCATCCCTCCTTTATCCATCCTCTTGTATCTCTTCGGACCCTCTTTCTTCCCCTCATCCACACATCTACCTTTTTTTTTAATCTCATATGCCCCCCACCCCTCCATACCTCACCTCCTCCCCTACCTCCTCTACTTCTCCTTCTCCCCTGATCCATGTTATCCTCTTAAGTAAAACACCCCAATCATTCTTCTCCTGTCATCGGCAACTACATCACAGCGGTCACACACATAGACAGACAAGCCCTGTGAGTGCGTGTGTGAGAGTGTGCCGTAGGTGCATGCACGAATGCTAGCCAGGCAAATATGAGTGTCATCATCTGAGAGATCATACCGCATGAGCAGGAGTGTCTGTCTGACTCCCTCCTTTAGATTTTTTCTCTTCTCACTCTCTCTCTCTCTGCAATAACAGTTTCACACTCCCTTCCCCTCTCCACTGGGAGACAAACATTAAAGAGCTTTCTCATAATGAGGGAAACTACAGAGAAAAGACCCAAACTACACACATATGCCCATGTGTGCAAACACACGTGCATGACGCACGCACACGCACGTAGAAACGTGTACACATGTCCCATACTTACGTAAAGGTTACGTAAAAGGCATGAATATTAAAAGGAATGTTGGCGCTTGAATGTCATTAAAAGTGTACATACGGTTATCTATGTGTGTGTGTGTGTGTGTGTGTGTGTGTGTACACGGACATACATTGATGTATCTGACCGTCATTAAAATCCCTAATATTTTATGAAGGAGTTGGATGGCAGAGATCCTCTAGCTATTTAATTTGAGCTGGTAATGCAGGCAAAGTTATGGACGAGCTCATCATCAGCCATCCAACAGTCGATGGTGCACTTAAACTGAGTTTGTAATAGTAATAATACATTTTATATAGAGGGCACTTAAAAGCATAAAGGCATGAGGAAAAGAAATTGCAAATATTTAACCCCTTATGCCAGATTCAGACTACACAATGCTTTCGTCCTTTGAAATGGTCACAGTGTCAAATCAGGTTATCATATTGGGCATAAATTCTTGCTATGGCTTGGCTGAGAGACCAATTATCATTCGCCATCTTTCATGACTTGCACGACGTACAGAGGTTATCAGACTTCACTGTTCCACCCGACAGTGCCAACAATGAATGTTTGCTCATGTTATCACAGTTTTATGAATGAAAGTCACTTCACTCGACAGTGAAGGTGGGCTCTGTCGTTGTCCTGAAGTCGGGAGTGTGTGGGTGTGCAGCGTCAATATTGTATGTGCGTAGATGCTGATGTCACACCGAGAGATGGGATTCATTTGGTATAATGCTCTTGACACAAGGATGAAAAGGTTTACATGTTTACTACATTTCAATAAAACAAATCATTCCTCTTTGCTTTGTGAAGTTGTGTGAAGAAGAAATCCAAAGTATTGCATCATAGAACAGGTCGTTTTCCGCCCCCGAAATGATGTGAGGTTTCCCAAATGCTGTGTGAGCTGTCTTGTCACACCTGATGCTCATTTGTGTACCAATTCCTGCCCCATCTGTTATGTTTGTGCCATTATCAGACTGATATAATGTATAATGTATAATTTAATTTTAAATTCTGGTGGAGATTCAAACACTTCAAAAGATACCAAACATGTCAAGGCTTCACTTTGGGAAAATATGTATAAAATAATGAATAAAAGAATATTTTCATTTTCATTTCAAACTCTTGGATTTGAATATTTTGAAAGGTTGGACCAACTTTATGCAGAATATACTGTATTTAATACTGTCAGACAGTTTGGAATAAGAAGCTTTTAATAACCTTAAAAAGTTACTTGAAACTACAACATGCAAGTTCTGCCTCCGCCCAGCCCTTCACCTTCATCCATCATGCGCATTCAATTTCTCAAAGTTCTTTTCAAAGTTAAGGAGCCCTTCAGTTCAATTAAACAGGTATTGGGAGCCTGTTTATCAGCCATAGTGATGTCTTCTGGTGGCAACGGTAGCTTGGAGCCTCTGTACAAGAGGAGTACTAGGCAAGAAGTGCATTCACGTCTGTAGTGCAGCCAGAATTTAGGTGTGCCTATGGGTTATAAGGTGTGCAAGAAGCAAAGTGACTTGCAGAACAACCGTTTTTTACACTTGTTTAAAGATCTCAATCGTATTAGTATTAGTGTTTGTCTCAATAGCAGGCTACTGGTTTTGTTTATGGTGCTTAGCAAGATGTGATATTTTCAAGAAAAAAGGTAGCAGAGGTGAGCTTCAACATTATTCTTCATTTAATGCTGCAGTGATTTCCCCAATAACGTTATAGCACAATAAAAGCAATGTCAAACCTGGAATTGTAGTGACTGCAATTCTCACTGAATGTCTGCAGCATTGAACATGCAACTACATAACATCAGATTTTCTAATAGCAAGAGTAACCACACAACCACATATTTCATATATTTTTTCAAGGCTAAGCCTCTAAGCTATTTGCCCAACAAACTGACTGTGTGCCACCTACATAAATCAAGTAAGCATTATGTATCCAACAATATAGCAAAGTGTGAGATTGACATAGTTTAGCTTCATTTATAAGCTATCATTACATTCACAACCCCTCAGCTAAGAACACAATAGGCTGCACCAGTAGGTCCCATTTCAAAAAGCACTTTTACCATCAAAAAGCACATTAGTATGACTTACATGTGTCAGCACATCTTCAAGGTTTAAAACAATAAGAAACCTCCACTGAGCTGGGATGTATCATTCCAAATGCTTCCAGGCTTTAGGAGAATTGAATGAAACTCAGAGAGGAGTCTCAGATATGTAGCCGCAGGATTTTAGTGAAACAAACTCTAGCAATATTTGCACATTACAGTACGCACAGGGCCAACTGCTTACTATAGGTTTGACATTGCTTTATATCCAAAGGCATGCATATTTATTACAAACGTAATAGATGTGTCCCAAGATAGTGTGAATACTATGTTTAACTGAGCTTAGAATGTAAATGAATCTGTTATATTTCTGTTTCTGCAGAGCTGAAGAGCTCATCCCATTGCAAAACATGATGGAATAAACATGATGATCTTATTGCACAATAGAAATATGTCTCTGAAAGGTCTGATGTGCTAATAGACACACGTACATAATTTGGCAGAGTGGACCTTTAGGTAGAAAACAGTAACTAAGTCATTTGGGAAATCACTTCTGGGTGTGCAATCCGCATATCATTCATATATTGATTGAACAGCCAAGAGCAGCCGTGACTTTGGTCTCCTCTGATTAGTTGGAAGGGCAAGCTTTACTTAAAAACAGAAATATCTGTACTGCTGTCAGGCTGATCGGTGAGCCTGGGTCACAGAGGAATAAGCTTTGGAGCATATTTCAACTAAGAGATAGAAAGAAACCTATATTCTGTAGCTTAAAGAGGTAACACAAGGTGCATAGTGTGTGTTAAAATTAAAACCATCCTCTTTGTTGGGAAGGTGCATACCTACCTGGCATGAGTTCCAGCTACATTGTTGTAAAAAGTTTTATAATGAGGTGATTTAAATAAAGATAAAGCTATATTCTGCAAATTTCATTCCAAATATTTATGATATTTATGAGTTTTTTCTACAGACAGTAATGAGGATCGGCTTAATATTAGCTGCAAGTAGCTTAAGCCTTCAATAAAACATGAACTCATAGTATTCTGAAAGGTATGATAATATAATATTTACAGTTATTATAATGCTGCTTGTTCTCTTTAGCAATGCAGAGTGCAGTCAAGGGACAGACTTCTCTTTGCCTTGTGGGAGCCACACCGACTTGTAAGATATAATACAAACAGACACTTTGGCAGTAATACAGACACAGTTTTTTTTGTTTTTGTTTTAAGTAGATGTTGTCCCCCCAGCTCATAGTGTCCAGTCTTAATAGACTCCTCTAACTGCTGACACTGACCGAGGGATAATTAAAAAAAAATAAAATACAGAGGGTTAATGAGGTTCAGGTGCCGCTCCTTGTTTCTTTCCACCTCACAGCCACAGCTCAACCCTGCCCCCACCTGCTGCAGCCACCTTTATGCCAACAGAGTTCAAACTGACCTGCAACACCAGAAAGCATGGAGTTCGTGCAGTAAAATTGAAAAAAAAGAAGCCCCCCAGACTTTAGTATTTATCTCCTGCCTCAAAGTAAAGTATCACTGCTACCAAAGTTAGTGTAACATCTAAAGCTCACTAGCTTTTAGGCTCTGTCCTTTGGTCATGTTTTGCTTCACCAAACTACATCTGTGTGCCCAATTTAGTGTAGTTCAGTCCGGTCTGACATCAAAGATTTCATGCAAAAGTGTTCGCTTGAACATCCGATCCGCATGAACACCTTGGTCAAGCTAGTTCTACTATATGGGACTGATTGATGGCAAATAACCAAATGCAATGTGAACAAAGTCAGCTTATTCCACAATGACTGTCTGTGGAAGAAGCTCTCGTGTATTCTGGACTAATAAAGCATCAAATAAAGAACTCTACATAAAGACACGCTAAGATCGCTGACACGTGATCTCAGAGATTAAACACTGTTGTATACGATAGCTTTAACACATATTACAAATGCTCACATCATGGATACCACCAGGAAAAAGGAAGGAAGAAGAACAAGGAGGAATGGTTGAAGCTGAGCTGCTGGAGATGAGTCTCCAATGGGTTGAGGCACAACTAGCTGCTCCCTGGTTGGGGGGTGGGGTGGGGCAAAGAGCATGTGTAAGTAAGTGGCTTTTTTTTACCCAAAGGCCTGTCGTCCATATTTAATGAAAACACTTTCATATCCCTAACCCGAACCCTTTTAAGATATCCATCCTTGTTCGAGGTCACAAAGTTATGATTTTATAAGAAAACAAAAACAAAAAATACAGTTATTAATCAGATGATTCATAACAGATGACAAGTTGTACTCCAGTGATGAGTCAGTGTGTATGGGAGCAGATCTGTTTTTATAAGTGGGTATCTCTGTTGGGAATTAAATTCGTCACGCACGCTGAGCCAGACATGAAAACTTGAGTTGCACTGAAGTCGCATTCAAGCAGAAAATCATTTGACTTTACAGTTGACCTGTAACTTGTTTTTACTGTCTTCAAACTACACCCATGATTTTTTTTGTTTTTTTTTGTTTTAAACATAGAAAGACTTTAAAAGCTTGGCTGAATATTTTTTTAAAACATTTTCTAAGCCTTTAATGCATCACTGTGCAGTTCTGTGAGCAACAGGTGTTTGACACTGAATCAAAACCCAACAAGCTGTGTTAGTCTCAGATCAGCTTCCACCTGATTCAAAGTATAAGTTATAACCTTTGCATTGTGGGACTTCAAAGACCTTAGGCTAAACAGAGTGTACTGTACAGCATGTTAAAAATAATTCAGACTACATTCAACTTTAAAAAAAAAAAAAAAAAAAAAGCTTCTGAAAAACACATTCAGACAGGTCGCTGCTTTCAGCTGTTAGCACTAACCTAGCCTTGAGCTAATGCCACTGTGGTTCCTCCTGTAATGTCACACATGTTCACTGCTTGTTAACTTTAAAAATGTTTTACATCCGCCAGGTAAGTGATTTGTTAAAGAGGACGTATCACACACATTTCCAGGTCAATTATTTTAATTCTGGAGCTCTACTGGAATATCTTTGCATGATTTAGTTTAAAAAAATACTTATTGAACTTAAACTGACCCTTTATGCAGTCCCTCAGTTCAACCTGTCTGAAACAAGACATTTTAGCTCCTGTTTCTTTAAAGGCCAATTCATGCTTTCTACATCTGCATGGCTGCTGGGGTCCACATTGGTCTGCGTGGCGTAAGTTTCGTCATCCTTCCATGTCTGTGAGGTCTGTACGCATTGCAAGTACACCAACTGCGCATGTGCTAGAAAAGCAAACAGGGATGCTTTTCTTGTCTATTGTATGTATGAACTGTATCGTATTCCTATTCTCATTAAGCTGTTGCTTTTCTTTTTGCAACTTTTTTTTGTTCATCAACATACAGGAACATTCAGACTGCATTAACATAGACATCCAACAAAATAACAGTATACATGACAGCAAAATACAAAAAGCATCATGTCTCCTTTAAGTTGTCAGGCAGGTTATGAAAAAAAGGTTAGCTAACATTATTAGAAAGATTAGAAGATGGTACCTATCATGGCTGTCTCTGTCAACCCTAAACATGTTCCGTATTTTTATTAAGTATATCTATTTGACTGCAGATCAATACAATTAAATACCATTTTTAAAATAAAGAAGGGGCTTGCTGCACACCAAAAAATTAAAAATGTTGTTAAAGCGACACTTTTTTAGCAAGTAGAGGAGTAAGCCACACATAAGTTCAACATTTAAAATTGTATTGTGCTTTAAAGTTGTTTTAATTGTGCTTCATATTAAGCCTAATTAATTATTAATAGGATATATTCTTCTGCAGGGAAATTCCATGAGATAGTCACATAGTTAAACCCAAACCATTATGTAAACTTAAGACTTAAATTGGATCTCTGCTTTGTACACATATTGTGCATAAACCAAACCAGGACATCTGCTATACACACTCTTCCACATTACTATGTGATCCTTCAGAAGAGGTAATTGCCTATTTGTGCGACAGAAAAAAAAAAAACACTGTGAATATCAACGAGGATATAAGAACATTCAAGCGACAGCAAACATAAGAGGTCAACAATTCATGGAGTCTCGCCAAAACAGTGCGTACTGGAAAAATGAAAATGTTCCAGTTGCCACATCATTTCTGCTCCTTAGTCAGGGCTTCCAAACAGTATATTGGCATGGGCATAATTTCTGTGCGTAAAACGTGCACAGTGGAACGGAGATGATGCTTAATGCTAAGATGCTTTCTGGAAACTCAGCCAAGTACTCTGAGGAAACCAGAAGTTGTGCTGTTAAATGGATTATCATGGTCATTTAAAGAAAATGAAAGTCCAGTCTGGTGCAGGAGAACTGAGCTTGCCTCCGTGTTCGATTGCAAACAGGTGCTCAGTGTCCAATCCAGTTTTTTTAAATACGCTTTTTGATCTTAGGCAAGAGAGAGTAAGAGAACGACTTCAAATGTGTTCCTAGAAAGAGAGCGAAGTCATGGAAATTGGGAGAGTGAAAGTGTTAAGTTTAGTATTTCTGTGAGGCTGAAATGACAGGAAAATATGAGTTTGAGAACAGTTACATGTAATATAGTAATAATAAAACCAGAGGGAAGAGAAGTACAAGTTGATCTAGAAAGCAAAAAGGAAGCTGCTAAAATGATCAACATACACATGACAACTGGTAAAAAGGGATGTTGCGTGTGTGTTTTATAACCAGCTCATTATTTGAATTACAGAAGGCAAAGACTTGGTCTACAAGCAGAGCTCTGGATGTGCTAATGCTGCATTTACATTGCAACATTTAAAAAGCCCTTCTGGGTTGGAATGAGTTGAACAGAGCAGCACATTCTGCTCTGCTGAGTTTGCTCAGCTGTGCAGTTTCCAGGTAGTTTGCTGCCTATTTATTCAATTCAACAATTGGGTATCGCAGCCTTCTAACCTTTTGCGATGTTGCAGGGTAATCTTACTTATAATTGCAAATTTACCGTCATAAGATGTTTTGTCGAGCTTGAAAAATGCAGAATAATGCAGTATTTGGTTAAGATTTGGATGGCTTAATATATTTGAAATGATTTACCGCAGAGTCTTCAACTGCTGCAGTCAACAGCAGCAGTGCCCCGATCTCCCATCCTCTCTCATCATCGTGTGAATGAGTGAAATTCATTTTGCTATAAAGCGTCCACATGTGGCTGAAGTATATGAGAGCTGTTTCTATTGAGACAAAAACAGTAGGGGAGAGGCAGAAGAAGAATGTCCTGTGGAGTGATGGAATGAAAGGGGAAAATAAAAATGAGGGCAAACACAGCAGACAAAGCATTTTCAAATGGAGGTTTTACACCTTAAAAACCCCCATGGCACCACACTTAATTCCTCTTTTCTCATACAAAAACACTGTAATCAAGACGTATATAATCTGATACACTCTTAAGTGCTCTGTAGTGCTGAAACAATCTGTCAATACATCTATTAGTCAATCAACAAAACATTAATTACTAAAATTTTGATAATTAATCGCATGTCATTTATTCAGTAAAAGTGCTGGTTCCAGCTGCTAAAATGTGAGGATTTGCACAATTCCTGTTATATCATTGTAACTAAATATTGTTGGATTTTGGACTGTTTGTTGGACAAAACAAACAGTTTGGGACTCGTCAGTGCTTTCTGACACTGTACAGACTAAACTCAAACTTTGACGCGCACACCCCCGTCAGGCGGAGAGGCACTGCAGGAGAACCGTGACAACCAGGACATGGAGTGGGACTAAAGTTGGAGGAATCCATTTGACGTGCTTCAATGCTAGCAAAGCAGTCTTCGGATTAGGAAGAAGAAATTCAGACAGCCCAAAGACATGTTAAGTACAAGATGTTATTTTGTAAGTAGGAAGAAAAGAGAAACAGGTGACACTCATCATGCAAAGATGCTGGAGGATGGTCAAAACCAGAATCAAGAAATTATGATGAAATCTATGTTGCTAACTGGTTCCTAAGACCACACATTACATCCAAGAAAAGCCAATAAGCCACTTAAAGATCGCCTCCAGACATGCATTAAGACTTAAATCAATAATGTGTGCCTGATATGTTCTTCCCTGTCAAAAAGTAAAATTGCCATGTTAAAACCCTTAAAATTACATCTACTCCCCCTCCCTCATTAAAAATCACAGAATCTATAAATAGGAAAAATGTATTTCATTGAAATTTCAGAAATTTAGACAAAGATGAATATTGGATCAGGATTGGTTTCAAAACTAGTTGTGATGTCACGAGTCATGCTCAAAGGCCCACTGCTTAAAATGTGTTTTTCAGTGTGAAGCTTTCCCTGTTCTACATAATGAATGTGAGAACATCCTTCTAGTGTCAAACATCCAACTGCAGAGAGAAGAAGAAAAACACATTTTTTGAGTGGAGGGGGACTTGAAGCTTTTGCAGAGAAAACTCGATAATACTGTGAGCAGGAGCCAGTTCCTTCAGCTGTTTGACCACACAAGCTAGTTCAGACATAGAGATGAACTGTTATAAAATATATATTCACACCTACAAACTGCCAAATTGAACTGTTGCACAAGCTGGCTGAATAAACAGAGGAAGTAATACGGTCCACATATCTGAAATGACACTTTGAATTTCACAGAAAAAACTCACATTATGCCAATAACGTTTGACTAGCTTAAATGACCAAATAATGTCAGTTAGCTTAGCATAATCGGATATTTCCCTTTCACTGTAAACTGCATGAATACTCTATTAATGCTAAAGCACACATATTTCTTTAAGTATGTAGATATAAATAAAGCAAAGTCATCACCAACATTCATAAACGATTTGATGTTAAGTTTATTTTATCTTTTGGACCTTACACTAATTTTTGGAAGCTGTGATACTCTTATTGCATACATCTGATTTACACATTGTTAAAGTGTTTACTAGCCAAGACACAAGTGTAACCAGATTTTGAAAATTAGCTAACTTAGTAATGGAGTGCTGTAACCAAGTCTAGGAAACTTGATTTTAAAAAACCGCAACAAGTAATTAGAAGTTGAAACGGATAAGATTTAACTTTATTCATTTGTGCGACAAAAACAGGAACAGAAACTGAACTAAATCTTCACTCCTTTTTATATTAATTTCCACAATATGAATGGTTGATCAATCTTAAATTAGCATGGTGGGGGCCTACCAGAAGGTGGGCGTGACAGGAAAACCAACTACTGGAAAAAATAAAAAACTGAAAATAATTAACAGATTAATCGATAATGAAAACGTTTGTTGCAGACTTGCGCTCGCTCATTAAGAAACTGACAAAGAGGACTTCAATTCAGGATGTAATCAAGTCATCAAATTAAATCAATCGCAGGTTTGCAAGTGTGTCGGCAGGAAGGAGCTGTTAGCCTGAGGAGGAAATCTGCAGCAGCACTAGCAGCAGCAGCAGCAGCAGCAGCACTGAAACACGAAACACTCAGCTCATGAACTGTGAACACTCCCAGCCTCTGGGTTGTGTTTGCTATTGTGGCCCCCGATCCCATTGTCCCACCATTGTTAATGATAATGTCAGCGGTGACGGGTGCAAAGTGTGTGCTTTACAGTGTGTTTGCTCAGTGTGCAAGCTTTTGTGTGCACTGTGCCACTGTGTTTCAGAGCTGAGTGTGTGTGTGTGTGTGTGTGTGTGTGTGTGTGTGTGTGTGCGTGCGCGCGTGTGTGTGTATGACCAGGGGTGACCCAGTGGTGTCCCTGCTGGTCCGTAGCAGGGATAACACCCTCTGGAGGCGACGATCATTAATCATCACATTCAAACGCACAGAATGCAATCCATCCTCCCATCCTCTCCTCCTCCTGCTCCTCCTTCCCTCTCCTCCTCTTCCTCCTCCGCTCCGCAGCACCAACACTCCGTAATGGGGTCACTGCTCCCATTTAACAGAGACAGACAGTGGAGAGAGAATGGAAGAGGGAAGGGATGGAGTGAAGGGATGGTGGGGTGTAGTAAAAACGAAGTGAGATTAAATAAGAAGTAACGAAGGGGGAAGAACGGCGAGCTAGGCAGTTATAATAAAAAGAGGGGGAGCCGGGGAGGGAGGAAGTGGTGGGACGGGGGCGCAGATGGGGGGGAGAGAGGAAGGCAATAATTACAGAGGGAGGTGTTTGAAAGTGGGAGCGATTAAGAAGAGAAGGAGGGGTAACAGAGTGAGGGAGAATAAGTAAAGAGGGAGGAGAGAGGGGTTAAAAAAATGTGCTGGAAAACAGTAAAAGTATTTTCCCCTGATTAATGTCGCGCAAGAGAGAAGCAAAACATTGTGTTCTTTGGAAATGTGGAGAAGAATCTTTATAACATTCCACTGTGGGGTCCCAGCACTAATTATGTGACTGTGTGTGTGTGTGTGTGTGTGTGTGTGTGTGAGTGATTCACTCTAGTGCTGGAGGACAAGCATGTGTACATAACCAGCACACACAGAGATGCACAAAAGCTGGAAGACGCGCACCAACACACACTAGCAAGCAAGCGACGCCAGGGGACCTCGATGGAACTAGGTTCCACCTCCTGCTGCATTATTCTCTTTGGAATGTTGTTTTTATTTCCTGGTTCGAAACTGCGGTGCATCGCCCCCGGTTATCCTGCATCTCTCTCTCTCTCTCTCTCTCTCTCTCTCTCTCTCTCTCTCTCTCTCTAACACACACACACTGGAGCACTTCACTCATCCTCGTCCCAGAACCACTTTCGAGAAAACAGCCTCTGACAGATGCCCCAAACGAAACAGGAAACTGGAGGCCACAAAAACATCTGAGACCGACAAAAAAGCGCCACTTTCCCACCCTCCCACCGGGCGTGACCTCGAAATAACAAGTTCATTTGTTTTTTTTTGTGGACAGTGGCCTCGGAGATGATGATGATGATGATGTCGTCGCTCTGCAATTAAAAGCGCAGCGGCCGAAGATCAAGGCTGTTTCTCATAGTCGCAGCGATTCCACCCATTTCAGAGCGAAGAGAGGTCTGGGCCTTTGGTGTCGACTCAGAAAGCTCCGTCTGCCAGAGACGAGGAAGCTAATTTATATAAGAATGGGATGGAGATTAAGACCTCTGAGGGTATTATGGATTTGGGGAATTAAGCATAATGGATTTCATGTAGGGCTTTCTTTTACGAATCCCCGTTGGAGAGAGGTACGCAGTCTTGAGAGCAGATCTGATTCATTCCACGGCTGGAGAACTGGCGCCTGCACGAACCAACCAACCAGCTGTCATTCAGTAAAACACACACACATGCACGCCTTTTCTTATGCCCGCATTTGTATAAACAGCGGCTCCCCAGGATGAGCCAGGGCTCCTAAACTGTCTGAACTAAAGCGCCTTTTGTCATTCACAAATGTGTATTTATGAAGATTTTACACTTCCATTTCACACCGCTCTGGTTTTTGAAACATGGGTTGGTGGAAATCATCAAAAAGTGCAAACAAATAAAACGCACGATATGGCAGGTGTCGTGTTGTGTGAGACAAAGTGAAATAACCAGGATTAAAATCAGGCACGTTTTTGTTTTGTTTTGAAAACCGCCTTAAAATTGTCTCCCTGTTGACAGGTTTTGAAGACTAACTGTTAGAAGCAGAGGGGGGTGGACACAATAATATGGACACCTGTACTGTACTGTGTAATGTTATGAAGTACAGCACAAATCAATGCTGCAGGTTTAGGTTGAGTATGAGTCTACTATTGTTCCTACTATTAAACATTTAGTGTTTCTATTAATTATTGCTTTCACTTGTATTAAAATTGAGATTACTGTGTGTACAAGGAATACTGATTTGTACACACACACACACACACACACACACACACACACACACACACACACACACACACACACACACACACACACACACACACACACACACACACACACACACACACACACACACACACACACACACACACACACACTAACTGCAGCAATCAACAGTAAGCAATCTATCTAATTTATTGCAGTTAATATGGATTTTCTTAAATTTGCTACCTGGAATATTTGAGGATTTGGCTCTCATGCAAAGACGATAAAAATGAAGAATTCCTTATCCAACCTACAAGCAGAAACTCATCTCTCAAAATTTGACCACAGGAACATTAAGACAGCTCAATTCAACCAATTTTTCTCAGCAAATTGTAATACCAGGCGAATAGGAATTTGGGACCCGGCGATAGTTGGCGAACTAACATGCATTTGCAAAGGAATTCACCTTTTTCTCTCCGGTTCACCATTCCTATTCACGCATCGATTTCTTCCTAACAAGTAATTCTGTGATGTCAAATGTAACTGAAATATATATTCATCCAATCATTATCAGTGATCATGCCCCAGTAACTCTTACTTGGAATATTAAATATCCTCAAAAATAACTCAGTAGATGGCGTCTAAACATATCCCTTTTAAAAGATCCACAATTTGACAGCTACATTAAAAAAGAGTGGGCATCCTTCATGGAAATAAATTATTCCCCAAACACCTCACCAATACTGTTATGGGAAACTGGAAAAGCTGTACTAAGAGGAAAAAAAAACATTTCATGTTCTACTTATAAAAAAGAAAAAAAATCAAGGACACGGAAAATATTAACTCAACTAACCCCACAGAAGAGATAGCAACAAAGCTACAGAAACTCAAATTTGAACTGAATACAATATTACATCACAAAACAAATCTCCTTTTACAAAGACTCAGATATGAACACTTTCAATATAATAATACATATCTGGCAAATAAAATAAAACGGAACAAAGAAAAAACCACAACCTCAGTAATTAAGGACTCAGCGGGGAAGCCGATTCAATCTCAATTAGTCATATTTTAAAAAACTTAAATATTTCACTATACTCATCAGAAAATGATCAAGAAGACAAAACAGATTTCCTCAATAATATTAATCTTATACATCTCACTGATGAACAAGCACACACACTTGACTCCCCACTAACACAGAATTAACTTACTGCTGCTCTTTTTCACATGTCGAATCATAAAGCACCTGGTCCTGAAGGCTTCCCTGCGAAGTTCTACAAACACTTCTGGAATATCCTCAAACCACTTTTCTTACGTCTACACATAGAAGTACAGCAATTTTTAAGATTCCCACACAACATGAACAATTCTGCAATTACAGTACTACTAAAACCTAACAAAGACCCCACCCTCACATGTAGTTACAGTCCATTATCTCTAATCGATACAGATATTAAAATAATCAGTAAGGCACTAGCTACAAGACTTGATATAATCACTCCATTCATTATCCACCAAGACCAAACCGGTTTGTTTGCATCAAACAATACCCGCAGATTATTTAATTTAATGAATTAGTCTTCATCAAAGGATTCAATTATTGTCACATTAGATGCAGAGAAAGCATTTGATAAAGTAAACTGGAATTTTTTATTCGCCACATGACATAAATTTGGGTTTGGAGAATCATTCATCAATTGGGTCAAAATGTTATACTTGTCACCAAAGGCCACTGTTACCACAAACAGATTAACTTCACAAAGCTTCACTCTACAGAGGGGTACCAGGCAGGGATGGCCACTCTCCCCATCACTTTTCTCTATATTCATTGAACCATTGGCAGCAGCTAGCCGTCAGAATGAAAACATCAAAGGAATACAAACATCTACCACAAATCACAAGATTAGCCTTTATGCTGACGACATTCTCACATTTTTTTTTAGAAAAACCATCATTATCCATAAATGAAACAATTAAAATAATTGAGAGATTTTCCAAAATCTCCAATTACTCTATAAATTGGACTAAATCAAACATCATCCCATTACACACACAAAGTTGGGATGTGGCAAACGATAAACTTCCCATCTCCGTCTGCACAGACCATATAACACATTTAGGAATTAACATTTCCCCCAGGCTGTCAGAGCTGCACAATCTAAATTATAATCCATTATTCCAAACAATTCATGATGATCTCCAGCGCTAGATGAATCTACATTTCCATTCCCGGCAGAATAGCAATCGTCAAAATGCCAGTACAAAACACCTTGTATCAAACTCACCACTCTACAAAAACCCAAGGATCGAGGAGGGCTCAATGCACTTAATTTCTTTAATTGCTACCTAGCTAATCAAATAAAATATATCATTACATGGACACAAAATAAACAATCAAGCAACTTCACCGATATACAACAATCATTCTGCAAGAAAATAAACATTTCTGATTTACCTTTTCTCAGCCAGGCTATTAAAAAGCATCCCTCTTTCAAGGCACCAACAATAGCATCGGCTTTGACAGCGTGGTGGAAACTCCACAACATCACCAAAACACCATTCGCACCATCGAAGAACACCCCCATCTGGAACAACCCTGATTTCTTATTAAACAAAAAATCACTGGATATCAAAAGGCATCACCCATTTAGGACATCTTTTTAAAAATAACACATGGATTTAGTTTCCTAACTTGATTCACAAATACGACATAAATAATAAAAAACTTTCTGGAATATTCACATATTAAATCTTATATTCCATAAATCAAGATTAACATAAATGATATTGATTCAGAAACAACTTCCCTAATGACAGAATTAATGAATATCAAATCAACAAAAATAAACAATATTATTAATAGATCTGATACATAAATATTTCTACCCATAAATCACAGGGAACAAGATCTGTCATTCACACACAAGACCAACTTTTGGTCTCAGATTTGAAAAAATACCTTTAAAAATTCCAATACACAGCTTATCCAATACAAGATCTTACACAGAACTCATTACACTGGCCAAAGGATGTTCAAGATGGGACTCCTTCACTAAGAAATCTGCTCACACTGTACAGACAATACCCCAGATACTTACATGCACACTCCCTGGTACTGTGCACCAGTCCAACACTTTTGGCAATAAATTATTCTACTCCTCTCTTCCTTGTTTAGTTGCCATATCCCAGCCTCACCTGCAGTTTGCTTACTAGGAGATATCACATCAATAAGCACAAACAATAACTTGAGTAAACAACTCCTCATAGCCATCACTATCGCGGGAAAAAACATCCTCATGAACTGGAAAACAAGAAAATCCATAAACACTACACTCTGGAAAAATGTATTTATAGAACACATTTCACCAGAAAATGAATTCACTATGGATATTATGAACTCTACCTGGTCAACACTTATTACTTAGGATTATTATTATTATCAGAAATGTTTTCTTTTTCACATGTAAATATTGTTTGTATGTTTTCTTTTTTATTCGTATTTGTATGTTTATGTTCTTTGGCAATAAAAAAAACAGCTAATGCTTGATGAGAGCTTTATATCATGTTGATATAGATATTTACATCCAGCTCGCTAGTTATTTCAAAATGATGGATAGATAGATAAAGTAGCAGCAGATGTTCTTATTGCACTGTTGCACTGAGCGCATATTAAGCCCATCACAAGCGAATCCAACATTTGTGTGAATGAGAGAGAAAGTTTTTGACATTCACAGGTTACATTCAAAGCATTGCACTGGCATAGTGGTGTGCGTGGTACACATAACCACAACATCCTCAAAAGTTAAAATCTGGCCTGAGACCTTTTACTTTTTGATTCTACCTCAGTTTCCTGTCTGGTTTCCTTAATTTCAGCACCCGTCTGTAGCTGTTGAAGGGAAAACATAAAGCTTCACAAAAGTTTATATTTCGAAAGTCTATATTGCTATTCATTTCAGGGTTATCACATTATATAGTACTGCATGTCATCGTTTTCACCCCTTGTATGGCCCTGACAGTTTAACACCCTCAGGGTAGCACCAAAATCCAAAGAAGTTTCTAGAATTAATCAGTAAATCAAAACATGTGAACTTTGTGTTGTGGCTGGGTGATTTTAGAGGTCTGATGTGCAAAGGACCCATAAATCACTGTTACGCCCCTGCACCCAGACACATAAACACAATCACACTCCCAGTTTCGGAGCGGCACTTGGAGGGGGAGAGGCGAAGATATTCTGGTTTATCTCTGTGAACGGGTGCCTTCCCCTGGCTCCCACTCCACTCGCCTTCCCCACCAGATAAACATGTTGTTCCAAACACTGGTTCAACACACGGCGACGGGCGGAGATTAAGGCCGACTTAAGTTTATCATAAATGAAGTGCAAAGTCGACAGTTGTGTGGCCCACTGCCTCTCAATACTAAAACCACCAGCTGAGGTATTTAGGAGGTGATGGGAACTGTGCAATAGCAGCCATCAGGCATTCCAGTGCTGAGGTAGGCTCTAATCCTCTGCTCCTGGCTCACTCCTGACAGGGGAGGAAACAAGTTGAAACAGCAGGGAGACACGTTCTCAAATCAGAATTTATGGCACAATCAACCCTGTCTTATAGTTGTTTCAGAGAGACACTGATCCCCAGGCTTGTATTTTTTTAAATCTAAATCCAGCGAATAATCAGCATATAGTGAATATTAAAGGGGAAAATTGGATTTAAAAAATCAATCTGAGTGAAAATCAAATTTTGTAAATACATTTATAGCACAATATGTGTGCTACAATAGTTTACTATTTATTGTTTTTATCTTATTACTTTCAGGGATGCATCATCAGCAGGTCATTCACATTTCCTCTGAGTTTTCTGAATGTTGCAGTGAAGCTGAGGTGAACAGTGTCTTCTTACAGCAGGAAACACAAAACCTTTATGGATGCGTGGGAACTTAAAATGCCATTGAAAGGATCCTCTCTTTCGAAAGAATCTTGCTATTTTTATGTGAAAATCGAAAAAGAAACCCCCCCGTTGCCGTTCTCACATCCATTTTCCTCATTCTGTCTGTTTCTTTTACTCATAAACCCTAAAACTCACATTAACATGCAAAGGAGCATAACACCTAACACGCATACATTGAAAACTGCTGCACCAGGTCTGTGATGTTCATGCGATGTTTTCAATGTCAACCGGGCCCGGTCCCTGCCATCTTAGTGTCTCTCCACACCAGCTTACTGCAACAGCAGAATGACACAGTAACAGACACATATCAGCTTACTATAATAACACCTAGCCAGCACGCTGAATAATCCGCCATTTTGCTTCACAACACTGTAAATAAGTATTGTCATGCTACACTAGGAGGCATAGAAATCTCCATCTCCTGACCGTGACTGTTTGGCAGTCGTGTAATTGAGTTTGAAGTCTTTGCAGAGATCATGTGGGTGGCGTCGCGTGCCAGAGAGCAGACACAAAGTGAAAGGCGGCAAGGAATGTGTGGAATCACAGTGGCAACTATGGTATCTGTCTCTGTTTCACATGTACAGTAAGTGCTTTTTAGCTCTCTGTCTCTATACCTTCAATACAGTAACTCTCATCTCGCACACAAATTAACAAGTCCTCCAACAGCCTTAAGCCTGGGAACACCCGCTTGCTGATCTTTCTCCCCTTCTTTTCATCTCCTCCCATCCTCCCTCAAATCTCCTTCTGTCCTCTTTAGTCCCTCTTTCCCTCCCTACCTTCTCATCATCATCTTCCTTCCAGCATCCTCCTAACCCTCCCTTTCTCCTCTCTCTCTCTCTCTCTCTCTCTCTCTCTCTCTCTCTCTCTCAATGTCTCTTGCTCTCTTCATAGGTATTTCCCTTGCTGATGTTGTCCATTGAGAGCCAGTGATTGTCTGTGGGTGAGAGCAGAGGAGAAGAGTGTAGCCGATTACTGCAATGCAGAGCAACCAAACAACACCACAGCGCTGCAGCAGACACCATGTGTTTGCATGTGCGTTTGTATGTACAGTTTGTGTACATATTTACGTGGACTTTCGTTTACTTGTGCATTTGTATTTGTGTATAGAAAGTGTGCACACATTTGTAGCACTGATACAATAATGTAAATGTTTATGTGTGTGTGTCTGCGTGTGTGTGTTTGTAAGTGATGACCAGCTCTACCACAACTATTTGTCATGCCCAAACACCAAAGCCTCTGCAGCTATGCACCATGACTTTTAAATAGATCTCTTTTCACTGACATCAAACCATGCCCAACTGTGCATTTTTAATACCCTGCATGTTTATGCAGAGAAGAATATAGTTTCATGCCTTCACACACACACATAAATGCACACACACAAGCTCAGAAAGGAACCGCCTATCGCAGCTCAGTCTAAATCTATTATGCAAAATGACAGTGTTTTAATCAGGCTAATTGTCCAGCTCCTTGCCATGTCTCTGCCATCTCTACTTAACCGATGCCACAGCCGCACTGTTTTTTTTAAAGGAATAAATGACACAGCGGTGGAGGAAGAGCGAGAGGCAATCTAAGCCACAGAGGCCCACAGGCGTTTGAAGTCTAAAGACTCTTTCATCCTCGACTCTGGGAAATGAATGATTTTTTTCACACAGTGACAGGACAGCTCTGACAGGACCCAAACACATGAACCATGGCAAAGCTGTCAGATAGTCAAACACACGCGCACACACACATGCACACAGGGAAACACAAGTGCAAAACACATACACACACACACACACACACAGCTGGAACATGTCCAGAACTGTACTGTAAGTGTCGCAAATATCAGGCAGTGAGAGGGAGTGAGAAGTGAGTGTTAAAAAGTGAGAAAGGGAGAAAGAATAGGACCGAGAGAATGATGCTATAATTAGTCGTTTGTTGCTTTAACTGGCATTTAGTTTTAACGGGGCTTCTTTGTCTGTAGACACAATGGAGCTGATGTGGCACGAGTGAACTACACAGCTTAGAGGATTAAGGCTGGACTGAGGCTGTGGCGCCGCACTCACTCTCTCAGCCTCGTACACACATACAGAGACACGCACTCATCGAGCTGCACAGACACTGAGGTCCACACACATTTCTTAAACACACACACACACACCTACAAACAAAGGCACACCCCTCCGTATACACACACAGTCCTGCGTGTGCGCACACACAAACGCACCCACAGGGGGATTATTTGTGCAACAGAGTTCTGAACGCTGTGAGTGAGGAGGCGTCTGAAGAACTGTACTCATCACCGAAGGATGGAAAGAGTACAGCAGAAAAAAACAAAACACGTACACACACACACTTCAGTGTGAGCTACCTGTGTGTTGAGCAGCATATAGAACAGCCTCTCTCCGTGTCTGTCCTGTGAGGCTGAGCTGACAGCCAGAGCAATGAGAGAGAAAGAGGGAATGAGAAATAGAGGAGAGAAGAAAGAACAAAAGAGTAAGGTGAGCAGGAGAGGAGAGGAATAAAGCGCAGTGGAGAGCAAATCAAACGGAGAGATGAAAGGAGATCAGAGAGGGAAGATGGAGGAAATCATTTAGAAAGAAACAGAGAGAGAGAGATGGAGCAATTCACGACCTTGGCCTCAGGGGCCACCAGCCTCACATGTCCTTATTTCACAAATAGATTGTATTGATTTTAACCATTAATGTGGTGGATTTCACATTATTAGCTTCTTTCGTCATCCATTAGTGTGAGGAACCCTGCAGGCTCTTAGCTTTGCTCAACTCTCATCTGATCTCTCCAACATGCTGCGTGGACAAGCTTACAGGCTTAGTATACCTCGAGCCATTGCTTTCATGCACCAGTATGGCAACGGTGACAGAGAGAGTGAGTGTGCATTTATGGGGGTTAGAGCACATGTGAGCATGTGTGTGCGTGAATTTGTTACACAGTAGCTGCCAGCGCAAGGTTTTTACGTAGCACCCTTTATTGTATTTCGTGGGTCGGTGGTAAGAAGGCTGAACCAGATGCAGAATCATCCTATACATTAATATAACATGATCCCTTACAGGAGAGCTTCAACACGCAAAAACTAAGAATAAATATATTCACAACTGCTTCTACTATTGGTAGGAGATGAAAGCATAAAAAGGTACCTCTGTAAAAGATAATAATCGATAGTTGATAGAAGTGTCTGTCTTTCTTTTTTTGACCAAAAAAAAAGAAAAAAAAAGCCATCGTCCTGGTATTTGTCCATTGTTTTTTTTTTTTTTTTTGCCATTCAATTTTCCTCTGAGAAATACTTAAAAATCAATACAATAACCTCGGTGCTTTTGTCCGATCAAAGAAAAAGTGGAACGGAGGTCCTTGTGGCCTCATTAAGTCTGGGTGAAGAAATCCAAAATGCATCCATTGCCACTATGTCCTTCTGTATGTCGGCCTTTCTTTGTTTTCATCTTGCATTTTAAAAATAATATTTTCTATATCCTTTCCTCCATTAAAGCAGAACCTTTTTTCTTGCATTTCACACAGCACCAACTCACCAACCCTTCCTGTTTGAGTCAGAAAATGTCCCTCATCTAGCCCTGTAAAAATTCAACTTGATGTATGTAAGCAAATTAAGTTAACTGGATGAGATGAAAATGAACTGAACTGCATACAAACTCCAATACTGACTGGGTATGTTATTATTTTTGGCTCATCCAGGGAATGCAATTATTCGGCGGCTTTGATTGGTTTTATTCTCAGTCGTCCATCAGCGTCCCATCCGTTGGTAGTCAAACCTCTTTGTTTAGATAAATAGATCTGTATTCATAGAAAAATAAGCATTGACCACACTGCTGGCTGTTCATTGCTAAGGCACTTGTCTGTTTACAGTCATCTCTTTCTCTCCCTCTCGCTTTGTCTCTGTCGTTTCTCCATCTTACGTGTCCGCCCAGCTCATTCCACACCTTCTGGCTGTCGCAGTTTATGACTCTGTGTTTGATGTTGCAAAGAGCTGGTGTGTTTCATCTCCACGCAGGTCTTTTGAGAGTGATAATATGAACATTTACGCCCACCACTACCACCACCAACATGCGGTCTATCCCTCATTGTGGCGCTGAGTAGAAAAACGGAGCCCATAGCCTCAGAACCTCAGAGCTTTACCATTGTGAGGCATAATGGAGGAAAAAGTACTGTAGTAGCTGCAGCTGAAGTTTCGCCTCCAGGCAGAGATCTGGGATCAGCTAACCCTTGCCAAATACCAACCTATGCGCCAGTAGTGGGGAAAATACAAAAACTGACCTCAGCTTGTTATCCAGGAATAAACATAGTGTGTGGTGTAGTCCCGCTCCCCCACAGGCTCCTCTCAAAGCCATGCCAGCCTCTGTACAGGAGTCATTGTTACTGGATGATTCATCACCAGAGAGGGATATGATGAGGAGACAAGAGAAGAGGGGTAGCAGGTGGAGGAGGAGGAGGGAGAGGAGGAGGAGGAGGAAGAGGAGTGTTAAAACTGGTAGGAGCGGTCCAGCACCTCCATGTAGTCTGGTGTGGTCCTCAGTCTGCCTCTCAGCTCTCCTGCTCCCAGCTCACTCTGACTGCTACTACTGCCTGCTGTGGAGCTGGCAGTGGTGACCACAAGCATTTGGTCAGGTCTGGCTTCCTGTTTGGAGTCTTGAGGATGAGGGTAGCGGGGGGGTGGCCTCGCATACCTGTCTGGCAGGTCTCTGAACTCAGGGGCAGGGAGCCTGAAGAGGCAGTCCACCAGTTCGACTTTAGGCGTGGGGCCCTGGCTGTCGATGACTGTGGGGCAGAGGATGCCATTCCTGTGCAGGCCGGTGAGCGGTCCCATCGCCTCCGTGACGGTGCTGATGGGTGACGAGGTCACCTCCAGAGTCCATTCCCTCTCCTTCTCTGCTGCCGAGCAGTATCCAGCCTCGCTCTCACTGGAAGCTGCAAACGTCTGCTGCTGCTGCTGTTGCTGCTGCTGCTGTTGCTGCTGCTGCTGTTGATGCTGCTGCTGCTGCTGCTGTTGCTGCTGCTGCTGTTGCTGCTGCTGTTGCTGCTGCTGTTGCTGCTGCTGTTGCTGCTGCTGTTGCTGCGATCGCTGTTTCACCGCTGCATCCTGCTCCTCTTTGTAGATGGCGTTGCTACACATGTGCGAGGTTGCAGCGGGGTTGGGACCTTTAGATGCAGCCTCTGGGGGCATGATGGTGTCATAGACGTGGCTGTGTTCGGGTGGAGGTAGAGGCGGCGTCTCTGGTAGGCCGTGGTGATGGTGGTGGTGGTGCGTCTGCTCGGTGAAGATTCCACACTCCATCTGGATGCCGGCCAAGTCTACCTCTCCCTGGCGACGGAACGGCAGCTTGTCCCTCCTCCTCAGGGCATAGGCGATTAGTGCTGCTGCCGCGAAGAATGCTGCAACAAATAACACCAAAAGGCTGAGCACTAACACAGACAGGGGGATTGAATCCTTCCCTGGAGGGATCACAGGGCCCAGGCCTGAGTCAGGGTAGCCAACCGATGCACCTCTGTCTGGGGCTGTGGAGGTGGCTGTCTGCTCTTCCTGCTCCTGGTCCTCCTGGGGTTCTAGCTCAGGGCAGAGCAGCTCCATGGAGAGGGAGCGGAGGTCTACGCCTTTGGTCTTTTCCGGGGAATGACAGACCACCTCTCCCACCACCACCACAGCACTGAGCCCCTCCAGCCAACGCTTCAGTGGAGCTGCTTCACAGTTGCACTCCCATGGGTTCTGCTGCAGGTCCACCTGGAGAAATACACAACACCACAGCACATTGTCAACATGTAATAGTACACTAATTACTGGTCTACCATGCAATAAAAAAAACCATGAATCACTTTGTGGAATGTAAACACTAAATAGATAATTCTTGTGAAGTATATTAGTTACTTTGTCTTTTGTGTTGAAGAATAAGCCAGTAGCCAGCACTCTAATAAGATGACAAAAAGAAAGAAAAATGATGTTTTCTTTGCTAACTTTGTCTTTAGTGGGCAAGATTATATGCAAAATGAGTTTTTGAGCATTAGCATAATATAATATAGCTTTCCACGATGGCCAGTGTCTCTATACATTTTTTAAAATATGCATGGGATGAACAGTTCTGAATTACTGTAAATAATGTCATTATAGGATCAAAACACTTAAGTGCTTGCAATAACTGAATGGCTGAGTAAAAAAGCTCAGTAGTAGCAAAAGATCTGAGCAGCGACCAATTC
Source organism: Scomber scombrus (assembly GCF_963691925.1). Lineage (NCBI taxonomy): Eukaryota > Metazoa > Chordata > Actinopteri > Scombriformes > Scombridae > Scomber > Scomber scombrus. The sequence continues at coordinate 10,075,716 of NC_084988.1, read as the reverse complement.
AACTTCCACCACCCACAAGTGCTCTCTTTAAAACCTGTTCACACATGTGCTATAGCAGGTTATTGGAATATTTTTACAATAAAGACCACTCAGAGTTTACATAAGTGGTTATTCACAAAACTCTTCGGGAGGTTTGTGCAACGAGCATGTGAAAATATCACAGCACTCTGTTTTTGACAATAGCGAGGATGTGCTGTAATTCTCCCATCTGCTACTGTATAATCCAATAGGTATGTGCGTAAATCCATTTTTTCATTGCCAACTATTGATTGCGTGTCCTAAAACAAGCTAAAATATTCAGTTTGACACACTTCAAAAAGGATAAAGCTGATTATGCACAAAAGGAATCACTTATATCACATTGTCTGTATTGTATTGTCTGCAGGACTGATCTGTTCCATATTTTTAGCAATGACGTTCGTCGATGAAAGCTGATATTCTCTCTGTCACACTTCCAAGGAGCTTGCACAAATGTTGTCATGCTAATTTGGTTAGGCCGTTTCCCTGGCTTGCAGTAATAGATGGATGCTTTTTGAGATGATTCAGCATTGCTGTCGTGGGATCCATGGTACGACGACTTGCCTCACACTCGAAAACAGGATGCTTCTTCACTTTATCAACGTTAGCCCACTTTGGGCTTTTTGTGCGGCTTTAATAATGACATAATTGTGTCCGGAGGGTGAGTAGAAAGAACACTCAGTTTGAACACTTCCACTATATTAAAGGTCCACTAAAAATTGCAGTTTTCTAGGTTGCAGCATGATTGAGACACACTGAATGTTAAAACTGAAAAAACGGTTTGTGACATTTTAAATACAACAGCGTGACCAAAATGTCAGCTTGTTTTAGTTGTTTTATAACATGTGTCACTACAATCTTACATATGCTTCACATTTTTGAAGCATTTTATTGCCAAGTATTGTTTGTTTTTACACAGATCCCAAGGGCTATATCCCCTTCTCTTTTGCAAGCATCTGTCCAACATGTCCAACACCGTTTAAAATGTATACGTCAGGTCACCAAGTGTGTGATTTGCTGTCAACTTGTCAATCACAGCTCTATTGTGAGAGGAAATTCAGACCCACAGTTAGCCTGACAAGTACTAGTATCAGGGAAAATATGTCTGCATGAAACCATTATATATAGTTTTGGGAACATGGAGGCTTTCAGTAAATTAATTGCACTTGAAAAGTCCCATACAGTATGTTAATGATTAAAAGTAGAATAGTGACAAAACCAGCAACCACATTATCTTTATTAATGTCAGTTTTAAGTGTTATATTCATTGTTTTGATGCAGCTTGTGTTTCTGTTCAGGAAGAAATCCATAAGAAACACAAAAAACACTTTAGTCATAAAATATTCTTTGCTTGACTTAAATGATAGCACCAATTTTAGATGGAAACTGCCATGCCTGAGCTGCAGAAGAGTAAATTTGCTCTTATGGGTTTTATCACTATTATGGAGATCAAGCAATAATTGTCCAGGTTTTATTTAGGAGCTATAAAAAATTGCATCAGGGGAGAAATTCAGGATGTTCTCACTGGGTTGTGTGTGGTTGTCACATTGTCTGGTAATTGATCACTTTTCCCAAACAGTTATATCACGTCAATCATTAGAACAGCTCCAGTTAGTTCACAGAAATATAGTCAATATAAGCAGGATTTGGAAATTCTAATTGCAGGGATTTTGCTGTAGTCTCTGGTAATGTGACACCCCTGAGCGTCAGCTTGCCGAGCCTTTTCCATACTGATGAATGCATTTCATTGTCTTCTGAATAAAACACATCGGAGTGGGGGAAAAAAGACATTGCATTTGAAGAAGAATCTACTGCATACGCAAAATACAATGTTGTTTTTTTTCCTTAAAATGTGTATTGGAAAACTGTTCATGGTGAAATGTTACACATACAGAGGCACACAAATGCGTCAGAGGAATTCACTCTTGCAATGTTAGTTTTCATTGTTCTGTGATGTTGCAGGTGTTCCAGGAGATGTTTTTTAAAGTGTTGTAATTTACTTTCATAGTGTACTCACTCTCATTGTCTGCCTCGTCGACTTCTACCTCAGATAGTGATTTCCCATATTTCCCAGAGTGACTTCAACAGCCCCTTGAGAAGGGGCATGAACTTGTTTTATCCAGCGGTTTGTGTTTCATGTAGGTGGAGACAGAGAGCGATAGTAATAGCAAAGAGCAAAGAGCAAGAATTCCATTGAGTCCATTGAGGCTACTGTCAGTGGAGAAATTGGCATCTCTGCCTCTGTGTGATTGCTGAACATCAGTGCAACATGGTGAGTCTACAAAAAAGCCCTTGATCTTTTATTCTGTGGGGAAACAAACACTGACTTTTAATAGATATCTGTCAGATATCTGGATTTCATGTGTTCAGATTGTGCTGCAACTGCTATGGAAGTATGAAGACGTGATTGAGGACTACATTTGGCTTGTTACCTGGAGAAAAATACAATACCAAACAAAAACATTGAGTTAATGTATCTTATTTTTCTTATAGTTTGGCCATTTTTGATAGACTTTACACCCTGGAAAGAACATCCAAAATAATCTTTTGTTCTTTTAAAAGCAGAATAACACTAGAAAAAAACATTTGACTCAGCTGGATAACAATTAACTCTTTACTATGTGATTGTGAATACTAGTAAATACCATAACACAGTGAAATAATAATGATACTTATTATGTCAGGCTTATATTATCCACCCCCTCTTGGTAAATTGAATATAAGTGGTTGTTCTGTGCACCTCTATACTAAATTACTGTTTTCTTCCAATAATTATTAATTACAGCGCAGTATACTGGTCTTAATGGCATTTAATGCTAAATCATACTGAGACAGTTGATGAGACTAAAGGCCAACTCACATTTGTATGCTTGCCAGAAGACCGGTCAAACAGCTAAAAGCCTGGTATTTTGCAGGTGGTTTTATTGAGATATATTTATGTCTAAAACAACAGGTGGTTGTGCTTTTTTGCTGTGACTTGCAAATTCGAGAGAAATCCTTACAAGAAAATATAACTTGTGTTCAATGCATAAAAAGGTGGAGAATTTGCACCTGCATAGTTAGAATGGCCACAATTGTTATAATAATACCCAGGTTGAAAATACCATAATTTAACATTTACACTGCTTGAATAGTACAACATATAGTTGAGTATAAACATTCAGTAAGAAATACACAATATCCCTAATTCTATATCTAATTGTGTATGTAACAGGCTGATGATGTATTAATGCCTATTCATGCTTTATTGGGCATTAAATGCAATGTTGTCTTGTCAAACCTGCCACCTGTGAATGCTGTGCTGTGTTTGTATCTGACAGCACACAAGGTGAGACGTGACTGTGGGCAAGTTTCTTGATTGCAGTTGGCATCGATGAGAGAGTGCTGCCCTACTACACAGCAGTTCTTTTGCGTTTAGAGAGAAAGACATATGTACTCCTGAACTGTATATATTTCTGGCATCCACTCAGATGCTGAGTCACCTGACTTGATTTCTATTAAAGTTGACCTATTTTATGCTCATTTCCAGTGCTATACTTTTATTCTTGGACTCAACTAGAGTAGCTTGCATGATTCATAGTTCAAAAAACTCCTTATTTTTCTTACACTGGTGCTTTATGCAGTCCCTCAGTTCAGTCTCTGTCTCTTAAATAGGCAATTTTAGCTCCTGCCTCTTTAAGGCCCCCCTCCCCATGAGCCCAATCTGTTCTGATTGGCCAGCTTTCCAGAAGCCTAAATTGTGTTCCTCACCAAATTAAAATGGCTTCATTAGTGCTAAAACCCGGTCGACACTACAACATATGGAGCAGTTTGTTCAGCGGTTAAGTTAGAAATAATGCAGGGAGGAATAGTACAAGTAGAAACAGCCACAATAATGATGATCTCTGATGAAGAGCTGCAGACAACCAGCACACCTCCAACTCATAAACAATTTACTTTGCTGTGCTGGGTAACGGAAAAACACAGTGTGAGTACCCACAACACTGTTAGGATGTATTTTTAACCATGCTCCAGCATGTTGAACAAACATGTCAAAGAATGATTGATAATGACCAGAATAACGTGTCAGTATCCTTGCATGTTCATTGACACCTGCTGGACATTTTGTGTGTTGCAACCATGTGCTTTTGTTTGTTTTGGGTAATGGCTCCGCCCTCACCTGTCATGCTTCCATGTGGTCATTGTCGGCCATTTTGTGCTCACCTGTACTCCGTTAAGTCCTAATGATTAGGCCTACTTATTCTGTGCTCTGTCAGCCCCAGTTTGTCAGATTGTCCCAGTCTTTTGTTCTGAGCACATCTACCGTTGTTACCTGCTTTTCCTGTCTGCCAACCTGCTTGTTTGTACTCTGCCTGTGAACCTGGTTTTTGGATTTTGCCTGCCGATTTGGATTATCTGCCTGTTTGGACTGCTTATTTGGACCTGACCCTTGCCTGCCTCTAGACCACTCTTTGGACTGCCCTCTAGTTTGTCAGCTCTTCTCTTGTTTCAGTTTTGTGGCCAAGAGCCTGCATTTTTGTTGAGTTTTTTCACCGTTTGACGGGACATTCTTTGTTGGAGTTGTTTTTTGACTTTTTCTGTTCAATTAAAAACTCTTGAATTTGGAACTTTCTGCATTTGGGTCCGAACTTTCTACAAAACCTGACATTACAATCTGACCAGATAATGGACCCAGCAGAAATAAGTAAGGTTCTTGATCGGCATGGAGCAACGCTGGGGAGACACCAGGCACAAATTGAGTTTGTTTCCAGGACGTTGGAGGCAGCTACAGCAAGTGTGACTGACCTTGCTGCTAGGGTGCAACAGCTCCAGTTAGCCTCCTCAGTACCACCTCCTCCAGCTGCTCCAGCCCGAGAACCTCGCCTGCCTCCACCTGAGACTTACTCAGGAGATCCAGGATCCTGTCAGTCATTCCTAGCTCAGTGTGAGCTGATTTTTGGACTACAGCCATTGACTTTTCCTTCCGATCGTTCTAAGGTTGCCTACGTCATCACCCAGTTGTCTGGAAGAGCTCGTGAGTGGGGAACGGCCATCTGGAGCAACCAGGTGGCGATCCAGGATGACTTCACTCAATTCACTGGTGAAATGAAGAAGGTCTTCGATCGCTCTAAACAGGGAAGGGAGGCTGCTCGTGAGATCCTTAACCTCCGTCAAGGCCGCAGGTCAGTGTCCGACTTTGCAGTAGAATTCCGGACTCTGGCGTCCTCTACTGGTTGGAACCTGGAAGCTCTGTATGATACGTTTTTCAATGGACTTTCTGAAGGGATTAAGGATGAACTCATTCCCCGCGATTTGCCTTCATCTTTTGATGGCTTGGTGGATGTGGCTATCCGTGTGGACACTCGGCTAGGTCAGCTTCATCGGTTGAAGACAACCAGTAGTTCTCAGCGGACTGAGCTTCGTCGAGGGTCCAGTTCTCCTCTTCAGGTCCTTGAGGGGGGATCAAGGTCGTCCACTCCGGCTCCTCCAGAGCCAATGAAGATAGACCGGACTAGTCTTTCACCAGCTGAGAGACAGCGAAGGCTGGAGTCTCGTGCCTGTCTGTACTGTGGTCAGCGTGGCCATTTTGTTTCAACCTGTCCTGTAAAAGACAATGCTCACCAGTGAGGCGGGGAGTACTGGTGAGCGCAATTCCCTCAAGGATCTCCCCATCCCTTCGCACTGTTCTGCAAGCAACTGTGATGTGGAGGAGCCATCATCACACCACCTCCGTCCTCATTGACTCTGGAGCTGAAGAGAGCTTCATTGACGTATCACTGGCCACCAGATGGGGAGTTCCAGTAACCACCCTGCAAGTGCCATTGACTGCCTCAGCGCTAAACGGGACCTGTTTCGCCAAGGTAACCCATATCTCATCCCCGGTGAGTTTGATGCTCTCTGGTAATCACACTGAGGAGATTGCTCTTTATGTTATTGATTCACCACAGATTCCCATAGTTCTTGGTCACCCTTGGTTAGTCAAACACAACCCGCACATTGATTGGGAGAAGAATTCTATTTTGGGCTGGAGCCCATTCTGTCATTCCCAGTGTCTGAGGTCTGCCCTTAACCGGTTCCCTGTTTTTCCTGAGCTACCTGAGGAGTTTCCAGACCTGTCAAGAGTTCCGGAGGAATACCTAGACCTGAGACCCGTCTTCAGCAAGTCCAGGGCAACTTCTCTACCACCTCATCGTCCATATGATTGCTCTATAGAGTTGCTTCCTGGAGCTTGTCCGCCTCGAGGTCGTCTGTACTCTCTGGCGCCCCCTGAGAGAATGGCCATGAACAAGTACATTGAGGACTCCCTAGCAGCAGGTATTATCCGTCCCTCGTCCTCTCCAGCAGGGGCAGGGTTTTTCTTTGTGGACAAGAAGGATAGATCATTAAGACCTTGCATTGATTACCGGGGCCTCAATGATATTACGGTTAAGAACAGATATCCTCTTCCCTTGATGTCCTCAGCCTTTGAACTGTTACAGGGTGCCACAGTGTTTTCTAAATTGGACCTTCGTAATGCCTATCATTTGGTGAGAATCAGGGAGGGAGATGAGTGGAAGACCGCATTTAATACACCCACAGGGCACTACGAATACCTTGTAATGCCGTTTGGACTGACCAACGCCCCAGCTGTGTTCCAGACTTTGGTCAATGATGTACTGCGGGATATGGTAAACAAATTTGTTTTTGTTTATTTGGACGATATTCTGATTTTTTCCAAGTCCCTTCGTGACCATGTCCATCATGTCCGATTAGTTCTTCAGCGGTTACTAGAGAACCAACTTTATGTAAAGGCTGAGAAATGTGAGTTCCATCAACGCTCCACATCGTTTTTGGGCTTTGTCGTCTCTGAAGGTGGTGTTGGGATGGACTCCTCTAAGATCAAGGCAGTCATTGATTGGCCTACCCCTCAGTCCCGCAAGGATCTGCAGAAGTTTCTGGGTTTTGCAAATTTTTACAGACGGTTCATTCGTAACTATAGTTCTCTTGCCTCTCCTCTAACTGCTCTGACATCCTCCTCTGTCAGGTTTTTCTGGTCGGAAGTGGCGGAGAAGGCGTTCCAACAACTGAAGAAGCGTTTCACCTCTTCTCCCATTCTGGTTATGCCAGATCCTTCGTGTCAGTTCATTGTTGAGGTGGATGCCTCTGAGGTAGGGGCTGGAGCTGTCCTGTCCCAGAGGTCCAAGGAGGACAGTAAGCTGCACCCATGTGCCTTTTTCTCCCACAAGTTAACGCCTGCTGAGAGAAACTACGATGTCGGGGACCGGGAACTTCTGGCGGTCAAACTCGCTCTGGAGGAGTGGCGTCATTGGCTAGAGGGCGCTGAGGTTCCTTTTCTTGTGTGGACGGACCATAGGAACCTGGAGTATTTGAAGTCTGCCAAACGACTCAACGCACGCCAGGCCAGGTGGTCTCTTTTTTTTAGTCGGTTCAATTTTACCTTGTCTTTCCGTCCTGGGTCCAAGAATGCTAAACCTGACTCTCTTTCTCGACAGTTCAGTGCTCCAGATGCTGCCCCTGCCCCTAACACCATTTTGCCTTCTCACTGTTTAGTGGGTGCAGTTTCTTGGCATATAGTCTCTGTGGTTCGCAGTGCCCAGCAACAGGAGGCTTGCCCAGCTGGTTGCCCCCCTAACCGCCTGTTTGTCCCCAGTTCTGTCCGTCCTCAGGTTTTGGAGTGGGGTCACTGCTCCCGACTGACCTGCCATGCCGGGGTTAGGAGGACTATGGCATTTCTCCGTCAACAGTTTTGGTGGCCCCGAATGGTTGCAGATGTCCAAGCCTTCATTGCTGCCTGTCAGATTTGCGCCCAAAACAAGAGCTCAAATCAGCCACCTGTCGGACTCCTCCAGCCGCTCCCGGTACCCAGACGACCATGGTCCCACATAGCCTTGGATTTTGTGACTGGCCTCCCGCCTTCTGATGGTAACTCTGCTGTCCTGACTATTGTTGATCGGTTCTCCAAGTGTGTGCACTTTGTCCCTCTGCCTAAACTCCCTTCTGCCAAGGAGACAGCTTCTCTCATGGTTAACCATGTCTTTAGGATCCATGGAATGCCTTTTGACATGGTGTCTGACCGAGGTCCTCAATTTGTGTCCTCGTTTTGGAAGGAGTTCTGTAGGCTTATTGGAGCCACCGCCAGCCTCTCTTCAGGATTCCATCCTCAGACCAACGGCCAGACAGAGCGGGCCAACCAGGACCTTGAAAGGGTTCTTAGGTGCCTGGCGTCCCAGAACCCCACATCCTGGAGTCGGCATTTGGCATGGGCTGAGTATGCCCACAATTCTCTCCCTGTTGCATCTACGGGTCTCTCCCCTTTTCAATGTTGCCTTGGCTACCAACCACCTCTCTTTTCTTCCCAGGAACTTGAGGCATCGGTTCCATCGGTCCAGGCGTTTGTCCGGCGGTGCAAGGCGACGTGGAGACGTGCTCGAGCCTCTCTGTTGCGTTCGGGTGCCCAGGTCAAGCGGTTGGCAGACCGCCGAAGGGTCAAGGCCCCCCACTACAGGAGCGGTCAGAGGGTTTGGCTCTCTACCAAGGACCTACCTCTCCGAGTGGACTCACGTAAGCTGGCTCCCCGCTTCATTGGGCCCTATGTCATCGAACGGGTCTTGGGCAGATCTGCAGTCCGGTTGCGCCTGCCCCTCTCACTTCGCCGAGTCCATCCCACCTTCCATGTGTCCCGGGTCAAACCTGTCTGTCACAGTCCTCTGTCTCCCCCGGCTGTGCCCCGCCCTCCCCCCCGGCTCGTTGATGGGGGTCCTGTCTACACTGTCGAAAAGCTGATGGATGTTCGCCGGCGTGGGCGTGGTCTCCAGTTTTTGGTTGACTGGAAAGGGTATGGGCCAGAGGAGCGGATGTGGGTTCCCGCCCGCCACATTGTGGATAAGACACTCATTAGAGACTTTCGCCAGCAACACCCACGCCATCCTGCCTTGACGCCGAGAGGCGTTCGTTGAGGGGGGGGTAGTGTCAGTATCCTTGCATGTTCATTGACACCTGCTGGACATTTTGTGTGTTGCAACCATGTGCTTTTGTTTGTTTTGGGTAATGACTCCGCCCTCACCTGTCATGCTTCCATGTGGTCATTGTCGGCCATTTTGTGCTCACCTGTACTCCGTTAAGTCCTAATGATTAGGCCTACTTATTCTGTGCTCTGTCAGCCCCAGTTTGTCAGATTGTCCCAGTCTTTTGTTCTGAGCACATCTACCGTTGTTACCTGCTTTTCCTGTCTGCCAACCTGCTTGTTTGTACTCTGCCTGTGAACCTGGTTTTTGGATTTTGCCTGCCGATTTGGATTATCTGCCTGTTTGGACTGCTTATTTGGACCTGACCCTTGCCTGCCTCTAGACCACTCTTTGGACTGCCCTCTAGTTTGTCAGCTCTTCTCTTGTTTCAGTTTTGTGGCCAAGAGCCTGCATTTTTGTTGAGTTTTTTCACCGTTTGACGGGACATTCTTTGTTGGAGTTGTTTTTTGACTTTTTCTGTTCAATTAAAAACTCTTGAATTTGGAACTTTCTGAATTTGGGTCCGAACTTTCTACAAAACCTGACATAACGTTTGGGTCCCACCAGGGAATACCCTATACTACCCTAGATGGACATTGTACTATCTTTAAAGTCAATGTATGGACGATATAAGAGCAGATGTATTCTGTGAAGATCTTTGTCATTGTCTGGATGCATGTGGACGTGAACCGAGCTCGTATTAAACATGCATTAAGCTGAACTCCTGATCTGATTGAATCATTGTCGCAGTTTCGCACTATCAAACACGATGGAAAAATGCCATAATGTTGGTGAAGCGGAGCAGTGAACTAGCTGTGAGTGGAGCAAATGAACATATAAAGAAATCTATCATGAGCTGACGTCAGCTTGGGCTGACAGTAGAAAAAAACGTTGGAAACCGAGAGTTCAGAGCGGTCTGAAGTCGGTACTTATGTTTCTTTTTTCAGTGGCTTTTATTGGGAATACTCTTTAGTACTTGTGATGCTAATAAGAAATCACAGACACCATTAGAATTTTAAATTTCTGTTTAATGTCTCACCTTTTAAATAATGTTATCTTTTAAATAACAGGGAGGTATTCTTTAAATACTGTATCAGTGCATGTAAGTGGGTATACTATATAATTCTTGGTGTGACAGTGGCCTTCATTCACTAGTGAGAGACAGATGCATAGAAATGTTTTTACTTTGCACACAGAATAAGTGCGAACACAAAATTACCATCAGATTTATAGCACGTATGCACCGGCCAATTTTGTTCTTAACACTGTGCTTATGTTAGAGAATTACAATCATTCTAAATTGACAGGCACATTACTGCTATTGATAATTAGCATGCCACCACACCACCATTTCTCTATATAAGGAAAGCTTGGTTGGAGTGGTGTAGCAGTGGAGAAAGCTGCCACTCATTGCAACTGTGATGGTAAGAATGTAGGAAAACTATTGTGAAATACAAAAAAACCCCAAAAAACAGCTTCTAGATATAGAAGCCAGAATGGGCAGATTTGGCTGGTAAACATGTCAATGGCACAACCGTTTTGAGCCCGACTGTGAATCCTGTATACAGGCTGCATACCTGTTGCACCACTACCATGCAGTATGTGTGGAATTGATCTAAATAAATGTGTACTGCTGTGACAGGTGCGCGGTGTGTTTCGTCTCTGTCCACAACAGGCTGTGATGTAGTGAAAGCAGAGTGCCCCTCCCTGTGCCACTACAGAACTGTCAGGCTGTGAGGATCAGTTAGCAGACTGCTGGTTAACCAGCGGCGTCTATTAGGGACAAATCTGAAGGGGGATATTAATCGCTTTCATATTCCAATATAAATTCCAATATATAAGCTACTGTTCTAAAAGTGGGAACTGGACAATTTTAATATATTAATAATTTTATTACATTTATGAAGTTGATTTATTGATTACATCTTATCTTTCAATTTTATGCCGCATAAATAAATAGCAATGTCACAATCTGATAAGGCCCAATCATTTGTTTTAAATAACTGTGGTTCAAATATACTGTTTACATTGAATAAATATATCATTCATATCATCAACAGATTTACACTACATAATTTTATAAGACCATGGGATATTTATGATTTATGCATATGCATGGTCTAAAGCAGTTCTAAATTTGTACACAGAGTAAGAAAAAAATTCAGGTAAGAACATATTGATGAATCCTGGATTTGTGCTTAAAACATTCATACACACAGTTTAAGCACAGATTTGTGCTTTCGTGCTGTTTGTGAATGAGGCTTAGTGACTCGAAGCTATACATGCTGCTGTTTTATGATTATCAAAATGGACTGCTTTTTACAGCAGCTGCAAGCTTCACCCTGCTTCCATCTGTGTTGCCCTTTGATTTTACTGTGCACACCCTGGCTCCGAAAACACATGCCAGCACCCAGAAATCCATCATTCAAACAGGCCAGCAGTAAGTCAACAGGTGATATTGTCACACTATTTTTTTGCAGTCCATGGGCAGCACTAATGTGGCTTTGTCAGAGTAATAACAACCTTGGTAAATGAATGAATTCAATTACTGTGCCACAGATTTTAAGGACTACAATGGTGATGCCGCTGGGCTTTATGAATATGGCCCGCAGTGTACTTCCATTTGGTGAATGCTTTAATGCTCTTGGACATCAGAGGCATATAACAGCACAAAAACATAATACAATTCTACGTGATTTCTCAGCACCATAAACCACTGTCGTTCTTCCCTTGAGCAAACATTTAGAAACAGCCTCTGAACTGCCAGCCTCACCCACACTACCTTGGATCAGGAATTTTTTTTATTGAGCAAAGTAAAATGGAAATTCACAATGACATTCAGGCTAATCCACACCCACCTTACCTCATTCTACTCTGGCTGTCTAAGAAAAGCCTGGTACTCTAAATTTGCTGAAGTGAGAGGAGGCAGGATAGTATAATGCAATACCTCAGGTATCAGTGCATTGTGTATAGCAACCAGTCTCATAATGCTGGAGTCAAATGTGCGAGGTAAGGTCTAACGCTAACTGTGAATTCAACACATCCTGTAGTTGGTAGTCTGTTTACTTAGAGGTTTGCTGATTACAGCCATGCTCAAAAACTCGAGGGGTTCAGCTTTCTCCAGTTTAGCTCCTGATTTATTAAGACCACTTATGCAAATCGAGTCAATTGCAATTTTCCAATTAGAATACCTGAGGCGCAACCATAGTCCCACATGCCACAGCGGAGCTCTCAAAACAACAGACGATGCAGATGACGGGAAAAACTGCAGCTGTGCCAGAGGCCAGGAGATCAGGGTCTGCCAGAAGTTTTAAATGCGCGTATGGCTTCATCCAAGATTTCAGCTTGTTTTGTTTATTTCATCAAGCTGTGATCAAATAATGTGTCTTGGCAATTTATAGTTCTTTTAATCTCGTCGGCTAACATTTGAAATAAATATATTCTCTGTAATTATGCACATTTTAGTTTAGTAAATCAATGGGGGTTATCCAATTCAGTGATCTTTGTTTTTTACCCTGCATCTGTCATTCAACAAAAGGCATATTATTTGGCCTAAATTTGTTAAAAGCCTCTTGCCAAGTAACAGACTCCAAGTAATTTGACTCATTTAAACACCCACAGGTTATCGGATCACAGTTTTTTCCAGCATCCACCACATGCACTCAAACAACCACAATTCATTCAGTGAATACAGTCCTCGGTTTGAACCAACCTGTACCAGTCCGGTGAGATGCTCCAGCACGCCCTCCATAGGAAGATGCAGAAGGTGGTTATTTCTCAGATTGAGGCGTGCCAAGTTCACTCCAGAAAACACACCGAGAGGAAGGCTCCGTAGCAGGTTGGCGTTGAGGAACAACAGCTGGAGAGACGGCATGGAGTCAAAACTCCCACGGTCTACCTCACGGATCTCATTGTACTCAAAGTAAAGATACCTAAATGAGAGGAGAAGCCACTGTTACAGTGTAGTTGTATACATGCAAACAAACTGATAATGAGCTTTGTAAATCCGGGTAGAAATGAGGGATGGTGTTAAAGGAAACTATCGCTGTATCCTAGTGTTTAGTGACATTTAACACTACAGAAACATGAAATACAAAATGTAAAAAGCCAATTCAGACTTTGTTTTAACTTTGTATACATAAGTTATACTTGATTCTTGGTTAGGACGCAGTATGAATTTTCCCATTTACAAATTATTTAGTTTTAAGTTTTCAGTAGGTCATTTATCTCTCCTGCATCCTGGCTTGATAATTACATAAAATAATATTTATGTAAAGACGTCATGACATAATATAATTTACTCTGCCCTTTTACTATTCACAGCTAATTAGTTGATCAGATGACACTGTGTGATTTTACACAAATGACTACTCACCCCTGCTTTGGCTTGCCCAATCATCGAGTTAAATTTATGAAGCTTTGAATTTTTACGTTTTTTTTTCAATAATAGAAATAAGTGTGAACTTAGGGAATAAAAGTATTAATCGAGAGTTTTTCTTGCATGCAAGCCATCCAATAAGCTTCCACTGCTGAAATAAGTAATAGGTCTGGTTTAAATTACTTAGCACCCGCTTGCCCTACAGTCACTAACAAAGGCTAACGAGAGGTTAAGAGGAAAGATTTTTTGAATGTCCTGAGAGGATCTTTATTATTGATTAATAGTCAAATTAATGGGACTGTGGATCCTGTGAGCCTTATCTTAAAATACAGAGACAGTGGACCTGAGAACTAAGAGCAAAATTATACTTCAAATTTGATGGCAACTTTTTCTGTTCTCATTTTATATACAGTGAAACATGAAAGCTGACCCGCTGCCTTCATCAAACACCACAATGTTTAATCCAGTGAATAAATACAATTACTGACTGTAGATATTTGCTAAGGTCTGTATGCATTATTTGCAGAATTATCTGTGTAAGCTTAATCTGACAATGATACATATGTATTATTGTGACAACTGTTTTTTTTTTTTATAATAAGCCTTTCCCCAAAAGCAAATTCCTGGTATCATCCAGACGTCTCACCACCTTATCAACACCTCTGTATGCACATGCAAAAAAAACATTAATTTTCACATTGTCGCTCATACCAGGCTCACACCTCAACTGAAGCATGCTATCAGGCAGTGTGACTAACAGATGATACTCCTGGAAAGAGAATAGGTACCTTTCATTTCAATCAAACTCCAGCAAAATGGTAATCAAAATGTTCTGCTCTGTGCTATGCCAGTATTACGTTGAAATTAATTTCCACATACTTAAAAATGAATGTCTAAATATCTGAGCTGACATGTGGTTTCAGTTTATGAATTTGTTTGAAGTGCAGCGAAAATAACAAGCTTGAAATGCTGCTAGTGATCCAAAAATCCAAAATATTCTACCTTAGATTCTGCAACCCCAGGAACATGTGAGGGCTGAGCCTCTCCAGGTTGTTCCCGTTCAGATAGAGGCTCCTCAGGCTTGACAGGCTGGAGAAAGCCCCCTCCTGGAGGTAAGAGATGCGGTTGTTTCCCAGGTGAAGCAGATCAAGACTGGAGAAATTCCAGAAGTCTGTGCGGTAGATCCTCTGGATTAAATTTCCACTAAGGTACAGTTTACGGCCATTGAGCGGCCGCGGTGTGAGCTGAGACACATTGAGGAAGCCGTTGTCCTTGCAGTTGACGGTCAGGCCCAAGTCTGTGATGTGCAAGTTGCAAGTGCAGCCCAGGGGACAGATGATGGGAATGGGGGGTCGTGTCTGGTAGCCAGCCACTGGTGGATTCTGGTTGGGCATCAGACTGCGAGATGTGGGGGATGTTCTTGAGGGTCGAGGCCTCTTTGTTGGCCTCGGGTGCCTCTCCCTGTCTTTACGCTCTGCAGAGGAAGAGGAGGATGAAGTGGAGGAGGTATGAGTATTCTGGCGGGAGCCGTGGACCATGGAGGAGGGTTTAGTTGGTCTGACACGCCCAGGGTGGGAGTTAGGCTTAGCGTTAGGGGGAAAATGTTGGGGCTGTGACCCCCCTGATGGGCCACCCCCTTCTGCTTGTAAGTCTTTATCCGGGAGGTCAGCACACAGCTCCTTGCGGGGGATTTCCCTCAAGTCTTTGCCATGAAGGTGGAAAGGATATTCGCAGGTAACATCACCGACAACAGCGGTGTAGGGTATCTGACCCAGCCACTGTTGTAGCTGCACTGCCTCACAGCCACAGTTCCAGGGATTCTCCTCCAGCTGTATCTCCATCAGGGAGCGACCAACATACTCCAGGGTCCCAGCATATGCAAGGCTCTTCAGACGGTTTCCCCGCAGGTCCAGATGAGTCAGAGACACAGATCTGGCGCAGGAGAAAGAGGAGGGAAGATAGTTAGCTGGGTTAAATGGAAAGACAACGTGATAGTAAGAAGAAATACACGTTCTGTTGCTGAGATATTTGCTTTTTATCTGATGATTAATGTGTCTGTAATGATATGAAATAGAATCCCACAGAAAAATTAATTCAACAACAGTACATACTGGCTAATTGTGTCTGACACTGATATTCCTGTAGATCAGCCCAGGCATAATACAAAAGCTTTGCAGTGCAATAATCAGATTCTAACCTGAACAGATGAGCAGGCAAGACAGGGATCAGGTTGTCGTTTAAGATGAGAACCCGGAGCTTGTAGAGGAACCTCAGAGCACCGCTGTCTATTCGTTTGATCACGTTGTAGTCAGCCTGCAGGTAGGAAAGAGAAAATGTGAAGAACACATAATTGCTGCAATTGGAAAATAGACTTAACTCGGCAGGAAAGCTGCAGCACTTGCCAACTCCATTAAAAAACACACACAGATCTTGAGACGGTTCTTTCGCTGGGGCCACCTGCTAGCCATTGACTATTTCCGTCACGGCTTTTTACCGTAATCTTAGGCAAATTTCTCAATAATTCTGTCAATCATGGATAATCAGCGTGGATTAATCCTACCTGGAGGTATTCCAGAGCCTCTAAGCCAGTGAAGGTATCATTTCTAAAGACCTCCAGCTTGTTCTCATGGAGGTACAGGCGTCTCAGTTTGGCCAGCCCATTGAAAGCTCCCACTCGGATGTCCTGGAGTGCATTGTTGCCAAGGTTTATGGACACTGCGTTGCCAAGGTGCTGAAACCCGTTGCTATAGAGACGCCTCAGAGAGTTCCTCTGGAGGTTGAGTTTGAAAGGGCGGACCCATGACTGTGACACCTGAATGATTAATTAGTGGTCTGATTAGTTATCTTATTAATTACATGAATTTAACAGTTAGAAACACCCATAAGGCACATTAGAGACAGGATATTAGACTTGGAGATACAGATCACTTGCAATGACAGCGCAATAAAGTGCAGTCACACATGCACGGCCAGATAAATGAACAGGAATGATACCTGGCTGACATTAGTGAAGCCCCTCTTATCGCAGTGCACGTGCAGCACGCCTTCTTTGACCTCGCACGTGCACGGTTCGAAACACGGCTCGTCCACTTCCTCCTCAGAGTTGTCCACCAGAGGGGTGTGTGTGGAGGTTGGGGTAGGGGTGGGGGTGTGCGATGCCCGGGACAGACACACACACCCCAGGGCCACTGCAAGAGTGACCCACTGCATCCTCCTGCTTCTCCCTCTCAGCTGAGCAGCCTGGGGCTACAGCCCGACATTGGCCCTTCACCGCACTGCATAGATGGAGAGACATCACACATGCACGCATACATTCAGACAGACGTACCACAAACACGCACACAGACACACACACACACACACACACACACACACACACACACACACACACACACACACACAGACACACAGACACACACACACACACACACACACACACACACACACACACACACACACACACACACACACACACACACACGGTTAAAAGAGGGCAAACAGCCAGAGAAGCAACAGAATAAGATCAGGATGAATCAGATTGATGATACATCACAAGCATACTAAAACAGACAGAAAATAAAAGTTAAATCACTACTGTGCCATGGGGACAAAATTACATTACATTGGAATAATGATGTATCGGCTAACTGGAGGCCACAGTATGCAGTGATGTGATTAATACCATGGTAAACATATGTAAGATGTATTCAGCACAGGGAAACGGAGCTTGGGATTTACAGGATTTACAAAAGCAGGAAATACTGACTTAAATACAGCAAGCTGAACAATCTCTCAGCTGCTACAATGTTGCTTTTGAATTAAAAATTCAAATACTGACATTGAAAATGCAAAACAAAAGCAAGCAAAGGGGCTAGTTCACCTGTGAATCACATTTTATCATTTTCAGAGTGGCTTTTTGGACAAGTGGATGGGGGGGGGCTTGTGATGAATATATTCATTTGTTTTCTCAAAAGCCCGGTGAAACCGAAATGTCACGCATGTGTTGTTTTAATGTATGCAATATGAATATGGGTAAATGCAAATCAGATTCATAATGCTTCTGTCTAATGAACTGCTCCATTTAATAAGATGAATGGCAATCAGAGAACAGCATGGATGAAGAGCAAAATACCCCATATTATCAATCAGCAGAATATGGTGAGGTTATCAACAGCCATTGAGTCCTGTCATACTCATTATTGTGATAATGACAGTGGAGTGAAAGCATCTCTGTGGATCAAAACTTCAAATTTTTCAAAAGCGCTGATGTGGAGGCAGAGCAATGACGGACAGAAACGTGCTGATGGTGATGGTGACAATAATGATGATGATGAGAATGGCAAGGCAATAACAACAGATTGAGAAGGGGATTCGTTGACAGTTGCAGCAGTCTTAGAAACAAAACCAACAAAACATAAAAAAACAGCTGAGATATGAGTCTTGCATGGGGATATCTCCTCTCAAGTCTTAATGAGATCTAAATTGGATAAAGCATCTCGATCTGCTCAAACAGTGTTGAACACTGCCATGCGAAATGCAATAATGATCATGATGGTATGGTAGCTGTAATCATACAGCAATAATCTAGCATCAGTGAGTTAGACAAGGAGGCAGAAGTGAAAACATCACCGCCCGGGAGAGGAAGAGCAATCACAGAGATGATTATGACGGGGAAGATGAAGGGAGAGGTGGAAACGAGAGGAGGAGGATGAGGAGGAGGAGGAGGAGGAGGAAAATGGGAACAAGGCGAAGGAATGGAGTAAGGGAGAGACAGATAAAGGAAGAGTAATGGGCAGAGAGTAGGTACAAAGGAAGAGGAAACGGGTGAGGTGGGAGAGAGAGGAGTGGGATTGCATAAGCAGTGAGAAGTCAGTCAAGGCTGCCACTCAGTAAAACAGCTGAAATCTGATATTGATTACATCAAAGCCCTCCTCTCGCCCTGCACACAATGTACGCCTGCCTCGCAGAGAAACAGCGCTGGAGCCAAGTCACATGCGTGAAAAACAATGTGAGAAAGGTCAAACCATATCCAAAAAGAATGCTTTTATAGCCTGCCAAGTACAGAAACAGGTAGCTAGACACGTGTAGATGAGTGTGTGCTTTCATAACAAACCAGTGTAAGGCAGCATCACTTGTTGGACAAGCCTACAGTTCCTAAAAGAGCATGAACAGAAGTGAAAAACATGTTTTTCCCCTGTAAGATGGGGGGAAAATTCAACCATTCAAGTGGATTTTCTACAGAGCGTCTATGCTTCACATAAAAACCTGCAGGACAATCTAGGCCAACATACTCAATAGTGTTTGACAAATTGGAATACAATACAGAATACAACCCATTCAGAGTCCCAGTAGGTCTTTGGAGGAGAGTTACGCAGTCGTCCAAGAAAATGCATTGTTTATCGCTGGGCCTGAAGCCCCCTGTATAGAGGAGATCAATACTGAGTCCAGATAGACCACTGGGATCCCTCCTGTTAGAAACTGCTTTGGTGGATGGCCATCTCTCCTTAATAAGAAGAAACACAGTCAACACTCAAGCTCTTTCCTCCAATCAGCAGAGTGGACTTGTCAGCAGTCGGCATAGCTCTGCATCATTAGGTTAACAAGAAACGAAAGGACTTATGTGTTGACTGGTGACAGCACAGCAGAATTTTAAACTGTCTGTCTATCTATCTATCTATCTATCTATCTATCTATCTATCTATCTATCTATCTATCTATCTATCTATCTATCTATCTATCTATCTATTTGTCTGTCTGTCTTGACGTGCAGTCCATCTGAAAACAGGCCTGACACAGGTGTGGCTTCCCTTCCTGTCTTTCTTGATTCTCTCTGGCTCTAAGTTTTTTTCCCCTCTCTCTCTCTCTCTCTCTCTCTCCTCCAGACCTGCACACTGACGCAAGCGAACTAGAGATGACGGTCACTGCTTATTCTTCACCATATTATTCATGTCACATAATTCTCGTGTCTACCTCTCTGTCCTCTCTGTCCGTCAGACTACAGAGAGCCTCGCCAAGCTTCACACTGGCTTTTACATGGGCCCCTGCTCTCAGCACAGACCCGCACTATCAGGCGAGCAGCAGCATCACAGATCAAATGTATGGGGCTATCAGCCTGGATAGCCCATAGCACTCCAAGAAAATCAATTAGCTCCCAACATTACAGCACACACATTGTAATAGTTAGCAGAATTAAAGCATGACCAATTAAACAGCCTAGTCATTAACAGAACCTATTAAGACATTTACCAGGCTATGTATGAAAATCCTTGGCACAGTAACGCAATCCAATTGCATTCCCCATTGTCAGTCTCTCCCCACCAGCTTCTCTGATCCACACAGCGACGCTTAGCAGAGCAGGGATGCGGGTAATACTCACTCAGTCCGCCGCCAAAGAATTAGGGAACGACCGAGAAAACACTTTAGAGGCTGACTGTCGACATGTCGTTCACATTCAGCCGCACTCTTCTCCCTCTCTCTCCTCTCCTGTAGCGGCTGAAGCGGATGGGGAGGGAAGGAGGTGGGGGGGGGGGGGGGGGGGGGGGCAGAGCAAGGAGGTAGTGGTGGTGGTGGTGTGGAGAGAGGGGGGGGACGTGATAAGACTGCAATGAGGTGGAGGATAAAAACGGAGAGAGAGAGAGAGAGAGAAAGAGAGAGAGAAAGAGAGAAAGAGAAAAAACGATAGGCTTTAGGATGCAGGTCCGCTTCTCCACAGTGCAGCCCGTGGGAGCTGCGGCACTGGACCGCTGGACAGGCGTGCAATGCTCGGAGTTGCTGCCTGCGTAATGATGGAGAATCCTCTCTTCATCTCAAACACAACTGGGTAATTCATAGAGGGGGAAAAAAGGAGGAACGGAGGAGCCGGAATTAATCATGCAATAAGGCGGCGTGCAACTGTTAGTTTGTATATGAAGCATAAAGCGCGCAGGGTGGGTTCTTCCTCGCCAAAGGAGCCAGTTCACTTACTCATCATAAACAGATTACAGAAGACACAACAGTCACAGACAATGGGCCCCATAAACTTTCTCCTCACGTTGCCCGCGTTGCAGTCTGGTAAAAATACCCCGACTGTTCAGCTATACCGACAATAATTTATAATCTCATTAGTTTATTCATCTCTCCTCTTGCCCTTAAGCACCGACGGGTTTCGTGAAAACGGTGTGTGTTGTTACCATGGCGACTCTTGCCAGCTGGCTCCGTCGCGCACACATACACACTCGCGCGCACCCACGAGCACGCACGCACGCAGCATCAGTCGGGAAAAAACTGTGGTGACTTTTATGAGGAGATTACATGGGAGGCCTGGAAGTCTGCACGCCCTACATCAAAACACCTGTCTTGCCAAACGGAGGAGGTGGGCGCAACAGATGCCGCAAAGATTGAGCGCAATGGAGCCCCCCACCACCACTGAATTCAGCTTCCCACGCCGGGTTACACCGCACAGACTGCTGGGTTGTTGCTGCTCCATCAATAATACCTGTAAGTGGCAGATAGAGGCCCCCCTGTGAGGCCCGGGGTTCCCAGTGGACCAACGGCCCCAAGGACACTGTGGTGGTGCCAAGATGTTGAAAACAAGCATTCAAATATCAGTCAGATGGCTTCACGGCTATAGGAAAAGATTTAATAACAACATGTCTTCTACATTACGGAGCTGAAAGTTCAATTTTCAGTTCAATTTCACATTGATTTCAGCGTGCATTAAGGTGAATCACCTTGAGGAAATGGAGAGGTGAGTTTCTCTCGCACACACGCTCTCCTTCCTCTCTCTCCATAATTCTCCCTACAGCAGTGGAGGGGAAAGCTCTCCCTGGAGATTCCTATCAGAAACAGTAACAGAGACGGTTCCAGTAATATCAGGAAGATGTAGATGATGGTTATAGATTTCAGGGCTCTCAGGTGCATTAGGCTGTATTACAGCTTCCCCACAAGGCTACTTAACGCTTGCCTGCAGTGGAAAAAGCCTGGCATGTATGCAGAAGCCACATGAACGCATGCATTCGAGGAGATTGCTTACAGACACGTACACACATTTAAGTCCCTCATAACATGCAGCTGATGTGTATAAATAAAGTACAACAATGCATATAAGCTTTTGCTGAGATATCATTTTCAGCTTGGTGATGCCAGATCTGCGGCAGGGTAATGTGATCCCAGACCCGAGGCTATATCTTCTACCTCAGAGTGTAACAATGCTTGTGACAGAGAATCTGAGAGAAAAACATCCACTTTCCTCACTGTAGTGTTGTCGCTGAACCGTGGAGGCTCCCTAAATTAAGAAAACAAACGGAGAGGAACTGAGACAAGATGGTTATCAGGCGCCATCAGATACCTGCGTGCCTGCTCTCTAGGGGCAGGAGCTGCTCTGAGCGCATAAAGCACTTTTTTGGAACGTTGACGGGGCCTCTAAAGTAGGGGATCTATTTATACTGGCCTAGTGCTGTCTGCGGAGCTGTCCAGTGCTGAAATGGATGGGGACTCATGCTGTTTCATTTCAGCCACTTCTCCTTTCTTCCTCCTCTGCTTTCGCCTTCTCCAAAGCCTTTCCTTCCTCCCATCTGAATTATTTCTGTCCGATAATATTTAGATTACTTCTTTTTCATGCCCTGTTCTTCCTTCTTTCCTTTTTCACTTTCTTACTTTGATTCTCCTGTGGGCTCTTGTCAATTCAGACTGGTTTACATGCCATTCTTCCTTTGATTGCATCTTCTTTGTTTTCATCTTCCTGCACACCCTTTCTTCTCCTCTATTGTGAACTTATTGCAGGAAGTAGTCTTCCCATTTTATAGCTCTCTCTCCAATTATGCTTTTGTTCACAAGATATCCACGTGGACTGACTGACATTGCACGCGTGAATGCACACGCACACACTCAAGACTCACGGATCAAGCACAAACACCACTGACAAGAGCATGATTTACTCCTCTCCCCTGCCAGTCCGTGGGTCTGAAAATCTCCTCACAGCTACATGTTGTACTCATAGTGTTGCGCTGTCCCTTAACATGTGCTTTGGCTCTTTGGGGCCCGCAGTGCCCCCAGTTTCTTGTTACTCAGTGGGTTGAGGCACTCAGAAGCAGGCAAGGGCACCATGCACACTGTGAGAAGGAGTAGAAAGTGAGGGGAAGAGAGCAGGAAAGAGAGGGAGGGAAAGAGCAAAGGGAAAAAAACAGGCCAGTTGTGGGGGAGAGTGAAAGGGAGACAATGAGCAGTGGGAGTTTGGGGGTTCGTGAGGGCTTGCTGAGATGCGTTTTGAAGGGAGAGAAGTGAACAGATAGAGGGGATAGATAGAAGAGAGGAGAGGATGGCCAGGAAGGCAGGTGGTTCTGTCATTAGCTCCAGATTAAAGCAGAGGGCAACTCCAGAGGACTCACCTCTGATTCACACAGTAGTGCTGCAGGCAAGGACAAGCCTCCCGGGAGACATGAAACACACACACACACACACACACAAACACAAGCGTGCGCGTGCACACACACACACACACACACACACACACACACACACACACACACACACACACACACACACACACAAGCACATGCAGAAGACACTGTAGTGATTCACAGGATTACCCACAGGCACATAACACACAAACACAAGCATACACACATATAGACATATAACACCCCCTCCTCATTTAGCATAGCTACACACAAGATACACCGTGACTCACGAGAACATGTCAACTCCCACACACACACGCCTGCCACATAGAGACCCAATACACACACACACACACACACACACACACACACACACACACACACACACACACACACACACACACACACACACACACACACACATACACATCGTTGAACTAATTAATCAAATCTCCTGTTTTAATTAGGATTCAAATCAGTTGCTATGGGAACCTTGCCCCCTTGGAATCTTAAGGTAAAGACTCTCGTTGCTGCTGCTGCTGCTGCCTCCAATGACTTTACAGGAAGCCGACTGAGGGGGACAAATTCATAATACCTACAATGATTCAGCTGGCTGCGTTCTACATTGCGTTTTCACACAGACACATTTTTCTGGGGAGGCCTGAGGTGCCTGATCTTAACATCAATTTAGACTCAGCCATATAGAGGGGCACAAAAGTGGAAAAAAGTGAAATTATGACAGCTCACATTGCAGCTTTACTAATACTACATACCTCACCAGGAAAAAGGCCATACGTGTTGCCAATAAAAGGGGGCAGGCTCATGGTTTGCAGAGGCCTATCCAATCAATCACTCACGCAAGCCTGCAATTCCTGGAAAAAGTTTTCACGTGGTGAGTCATGTAAAAGCGCTTTCACACAGTTCTAATAGGCTGCTTATCCTCGCTATTACCACAGCTGTGCAATTTCAGCCCCAAAGCAATGGCTCTGTGCTCGCTCCACCAGCGCTGCTCCAGTATGCCTGGTGACAGACCATTGCTCTGCAAACATTATTTATGATGTTTTCATAGTGATCAATATGATATGTTTGTGCAAATCAGCTCAGTGCTTTCACGTTCTGTCTGACTGCTTTTAAGCAAAATCAAATCCTTTTATCCACATTTAGGTTAATTTTAATCAGACTGGAGAAACATTCATTCAGTGGCTGATATGGTGCTATTTTAAGCCAAGTGGTGGTTTTAGTGTTACCAATGTTTCATCTCACATACTGATAGAGATACCATCAACATCCTAAACGGCATAGAGAGGGCAACTCAAGCCGTAAGTGGAATGGCGCCACCTTCATCAGCCCTGAGTGTCTTTAATATCAGTTCAGGTGAAGGCTGGACTTGATGAAGAGAGGAGGAGGATGCCAAGTAAAGCCATTAGGATACAGGAACTCAGGCGTGTGTCTGGCTCACCGGTTGTCATGGTTGCGGTGTTTATCACCTCTTTCTGCCGACAGAGGCCCAGGGGCAAATCAGATTGGCTTCAGACAGAGAGACACACACACACACACAGAGAGAGTTGGTGAGTGAGGGGGAGGACATATTGGCACAGCAGAGGGGTGAAATGCCAACACGCTGCAGAAGGGAGGCTGAGGAAGGGCACTGGACAAATGTCAATGTGGCTTATTCATGATCAAATTTTTGTTTTTAACCATCTGACTGTGACTAGAGCTTACTACAGTTACAGTATATCACTGATTTGAGATCTTTAACTGTCTATTAAATTAATGTTTTAAATTGCTCTTTTCTCTATTTCTCGCTCTACTTTGCTCTCCTTTCTTTGAAAAAAAAACCCTAAAATAAACTAAACTTTCTTTGCTCACTTTTCCCTGTGGACTACTTGTAAATCTGTTGAGAGAATTAATGATTGTACAGGGTTTTCTTTTGGAAGCCTTTGATATTCATTGAAAAAAAATATTAGTAGTGTATTAATCGAGCATCTAAATGTTATACCACTCTCAAAATCAGGTGAAAAATTTGCCCTACATCCCACGTAGCCTGTGCCTGCCACCTAGCGGCATCTAAACCAATCATCCCAGTTTACAGCCTTGGACAGGTGCATTAAGTGATATGTGGGTTGAGAGTTCCGTGGCAGTCATGTGGCTAGCTGACAAGACAATTCACATCCACTTTAGCTGAGACCGGTTATTTAATAGGTCTATTGGCTAAGAAGATACCAACCGAGTTATGACATTTACCGAGTATGACAAGTGGTCGGTTGAACATTCTCAGTCTTGCAGTCATAATCATAAACAGATGGCAGGCAGCAGCTGCCGGGTGCATCCAGGTGTCTCGTCCCTGCGGCTCATCATACTTTAACCACTCCTGACTGGACTGAACAGCGCACACGTGTTAACTCACAAACCCCGCCTCCTCGCCTCTACAGCCAATCAGAGGGCGCTATAGTGAAACGCCGAAACTTCTCAGCGAATCACAGCGGTCCTTGTTGAGCAGACACTCGCATTCACATATGCTGAGGCCCCTTACACTGTCAGCAGGGAGGAAAGGTATGGATACATTGTTGCTACACCGGCTTCATGAACTACTTGTAAAAGTTTCATTTCGGCTTTTCCTCGAAACAAAGTATTAACTGAACCCGCTTTAAACTTTTCTTTAAAAAAAAGAAAAAAAGAATATTTTTAATATGTTGACATAAATTTCTTCTGTGAAGCCTGTAGCAATCTTATGTTTTTATCTTTCTCTGTGTGTAAAGGAGAGTCATTCATTTCTTCTTGTGTGTTTTTATAGACTTCTGTGGTTCATGTGTTGCCATGCTTGCAGACGAGAGCTTCAGGTTTTGTTGTGGTGCTCCGGCTGGGTCACATTTTAGCTGACATCCAGCTGAATAGGGCGAAACCACCAGACAGCCTGTGTGAATAGCTGTATTGTGGGCGCTGGCTCGTGTGTGTGACAGTTCAGGTTCAAACCTATAGGCCTCTGGGTCTTGGTGAATCCGTGTTGTGTTGGTCTTACTGGTTTCTGGGCTTTGAGTTTCTGTCAGGGAGGGTCTTCATCATAGCTGTGTGCAGGCTGACACGGTGTGTTGCCGTGCTGAGGAGTAAATTACCGGTGACAGCGAGCTGTCCTGTTGTTTATGGTCGCGCCTTGCTGTCAGTCCGCAGTGCCAAAGTCTCATCATCTCTGTTGAGGATGCCGCAGACAAACAAATCCAGAAACACCCCGCCGTCGGAGTCTTTAGGCTCGGTCCAAGCAGGGGCCTCAGCAGAAGATCTAGATCCGGTGTGCCGGGAGGAGAGCCTGGCTGCAGGGGACGCAAGCGGAAGAGGGGGAGGAGGAGGAGGAGAGGATAATTCTGGAGACAGAGAGATCATCAAGTCACCAAGTGATCCCAAACAGTACAGGTAAAAGAGACTTCTGTCACACAAATTAAAGGAGTGGTTCACACTTTTTTCAAGTCTGTGGTATTGATATTCACATACACTTATGTGCATTGAAATGTCTGCATGCTGTAATCACTGTTTATACAGAGATCACTTTCTAACATGCTTCCAATGCAAGAGGTAAAAGTCTCATTGAGATTAAAACCTCTTTTTCAAGAGTGACCTCGCTAAGAGCGCAGCATAAACCTGGTCACAACAATAAATATAAACAACATAGTCAGATAAATACAACTTTCACATACAACAGACAAGTGAACACAATATCCAGTTAATATGCAATACAAGATTATGGACAAAATCTGGCTATCTTGATTTAACAGGTACAATTCCTGGAAACTATTTTAGTTAAACATTTAAGAGCAATAACACTGACCAAGAGTATCCTTTAAAATTGACTTAAATTCTCCCATAGTATTCAACTCTAAGAGGTCTTTCTGTATATTATTTCAGGAAGAAAGGGCAGCAAATTTAAAAGCTTTTTTACTTAACTATGTTTTAGTGCTGGGGAACAACATCAGCAGAATATCATGAGAGCGCAGGCCATATTGATGCTATTTTTTTTTTACACATGTATGTATACAGATGAAGAGGAACCAGCCCAAGAAGAGATGCGAAAGTCTGTGGACATACAGGGATGGCCACTTAACAGCATCATACACAGTATAGTGGGACATAGTATCTAACTTCTTTAGGCACTGCTCAGATGTATTTATAAAGAGCAGAATGCCGAGTCCAACAAAGGTAAAAAAATAAAAAAGTTTATTTGAAGTTAATATGAGGCATATTAAGTAGGCATCTTCCAATATCACAGTATTACACAAAAAAGATGGTTTAGTCAGATTTAGTATGATCTGGAGGAATGATTACAAGCAAGTAAAACAGTTTCACCGTTCATGTGGCCACCTGACTAATGTTTTAAGACACACTTGGAAAAAAAAATCCTTCACTCAAATCAGATGTTAACATCCTCCTGAGTATTTTAATTATGCATTGCAGTCCTGTTACATCATTAATTTCCTCTATTCTGCAGTTATTTTCAGTCGTTGTTATTAAATTATTGTATGTGCAATGAAATACATCTGAGGATACTCTTTCTTGTATTTGTGAACATGAAAGTGCTGAAGAAATGACCCAGATCCACTAACCCAAATCCAAAAATGAGCCTCTTTTCCACCTCCGTACAGCACTATTGTTCTGTACTGTAGTTAGGTGGGACGATTTAATGCTATAAGCACACAAACAAATGCCTCAGGCCTCTGTGGGGCATACAGAAATTGCTGCGAGGAAGCACAAAACAATTAAGTCTCAAAGGGTGTAGAAGACAGTTGAGCTAACAGCCTGTTGAAAATAGACTGTGACAAGAGCAGCACTGTATCTTCAAGCTCTGTGTGCTGTTTTAACCTTTGACTTTACTCACATCAGGTATGTCGAGCTGAACAATGGGCTGCGAGTGCTGCTCATCTCAGACTACAGCGGTCCAGCAGCAGCATCGGAAGATGAATACTCAGAGGAAGAAGGTGAAGAAGAAGAGGAAGAAGATGAATCTGGAGACGAGTCTGGGTCTGAGGAAGGTGACGATGAAGAGGGCAGTGATGATGACGATGAAGACAGTGACATGGAGGGGAAAAAGAAGAAGGGAAACTCAGAAAAACAGGTATCACAGTGAAGTGTATTGTGGAGGTCTACTCATTTGTCTCACTTCTATGTCTATTAAGTGTATCAGGAGAGCAGGTAAGTTAAGTCATGTGGAAACTGAAGAAATATGATCTGAAATCAAATATCTGGACTGACCGCACTATTTAAACAGGAATCATCAAGGAACTGACCAAGATTGTCATCCCTAACTCCATGCCGCTAGCCTAGTTAAAAATACACAAAGTATACCTAAAATCTTATGAGTGTGTTACTATTTGATTGCATTGCAAGACTTGAACATAACTTTATTGTGTGTGTCTGTGTGTCAGTCGGCAGCAGCCCTGTGTGTTGGAGTGGGCAGCTTCAGTGACCCCAGTGACCTCCCAGGTCTCGCCCACTTTCTGGAACACAGTGAGTAATTTTTCTCATCATTATTTGTTCAAGGGGTTAATTAACCTCTGGATTCACTTACATTGTTTTCTGTCACCAGTCTAGTAGTGCCTTTGACTCATGAAGCCCAAAATAGCACATTTTCTCAGAGGGTTTTATAATCTGGGCAACATATGATATCATCCATCTATCTTCTCCCCTGTTGTTGACGAAGACAAAAACTCCTTAAAGGGGGAAAAAGAGAGAAACCTGAGAAAGACCAGCCGTGTATTCCAGTAGTTACTATTTTAATTATCGAGTGTACCCCCTTATTCTTAGCCTGTGTTGTCCACTTCTACTCCATTAAATAATATCTGACATTTCCTCAAATACCCTCCATCAAACAACATAGAATGAGCATGAACTTGTTGCATTCAGTGTGTGTAAGATAGCAAGACGTTCTTTCAGCCAAAAAAAAAGGCAAGACTTTCTCTTGAAAAGCAACAAATCTATAAAATTGGATTCCTCTTTATTGATGCTACTGTCAGTGGGGAAATAATGGGGTTATATCCGTCTCCTATACTGACGTGATACCTAGAACATTGTTCCTGAATGGCCAGTCTGAAAAGAAGCACTTGCTCATTCTTACAGGCTGTTGTCAAAACTGACACCAAATTTTTATAGCAATATTTAGAGCCTTTGTTTAAGACTATATCTAAAAAAGCTACCCTATTCCATTCTCACTTGGCTGGAAATATATTGCCATGCTGTCTGTGTTTGGCCAAAGCACATCACCAAGTAGTGGTGGTTTTTATAGTTTGATTTAACCCCCCCTTCCCTTCTCTCCCTCCCCCTTCCGTTCCCTTCTCCCACCCCCCACTGTTTTCCCGTTATATACCAGTGGTGTTCATGGGCAGCGAGAAATACCCCTCCGAAAACGGCTTTGATGCTTTCCTCAAGAAGCACGGGGGGAGTGACAACGCCTCCACCGACTGCGAGAGAACCGTCTTCCAGTTTGACGTCCAGAGAAAAAGCTTCAAAGAGGCTCTTGACAGGTGAGGAAGGATCAGAGGTTTTTGTTGTCAGAGCATGTATTATGATTTACAGATAAATACAAAAACACAGTAATGGGAAAAGGAGAAAATAAATGTGATAAATAATTTAAAACTGTTATTACATACCAGCAAAAAGCCTTGTCCTATTATTGTGTTATATACAGACAAAATACTCCTTTGTTCTCAACTTTTACACTGTAGGTCACTGACACAAAGGGTCAAGATTGTCCTTCTTAGCAACACTAGTAAACTAAATTAGGTTGCACCATTAAAACTTCTTGGCTAGTTAAGGTACAATTTAGTCGTATGTTAATTGGTTGGCGGGAAAGATCTGTTGCATGATTCAAAAGCAGTCAACCATGTAAATATGAAGTCACTGTAGTATCACAAGTATAACTTACGTAAAGAACAGTTTTAATAGGCCAAACATTTTAATAAAATTAGGTGTAAATCCTTTGTAAATGTTGCTATGACTTTGTTTTTTTATAAATGCATACATGTAGAAATATGTGCATCATAGTTAGTAGTATTCATACTGTTGGAATGACTAAGACAATGTTTTGTAAATTGTGGTAATGTGTTGTTTTTGAGTGAAATGTAATTTAAAATCTATCCAGATTACATCATTATTTCAAATGTTTAAGTATCAGGTCAGATGTGTCGACCTTATTCTTTATTAGTTATTTTACTCTTCAGTTAACAGGTAATATATTAGCAAGCTAACATTAGGTGTGTCAGTTGGTTCAGTTAGTTATGCAGCGATAACTGTGCAGCTTGCATTTATTAGGTTTAAGTATTTAGTAACTAGTCTCCATATAAGAATTAGTTTGTGTGGTGCAACCTATTTTAATTTAGTGATGCAGAAAGCCACACTCAGTCAACACTCACTTTACCGTGACACTCACTTTACCGTGAGTGTTGACTGAGTGTGTTAAAGAGAAGTTTGAAGTCACAAACCACTGGAGAAACTGACTCCTGTTGTGTGAGAGACTCAGACAAACGTTACACGCTCAATCAGTCACAATTCTACTCTTTTCTGTGGTCTGTACCAGTCTAAATCTGATTGTTTCTGTCTGACCTCTGTCCTTTCTCTTTGGCTGGTATGTGGCCCCTGATTATGGCCTCTCTTTCTCATCCCCCTCTTAGGTGGGCTCAGTTCTTCATCTGCCCCCTGATGATCCGAGACGCCATTGATAGGGAGGTGGAGGCCGTTGACAGCGGTGAGTCTTGGTGCCTCTGTGCTGAGAAGTTAAATTTCAGCTGCTATACTCAGAGTTACACTTTCCATCAGCCGCACTGCTGTGTTCTCTTCACGCGTCTCTTTTGCACACCATCGATCACCGTCTTTCTGTTGTCGTCTCAAGGTTTTCTGTCTCTCCTTCTGTCTGTCAGAGTACCAGCTGGCTAAGCCGTCGGACTCCCACAGGAAGGAGATGCTGTTTGGCAGTCTGGCCAAACCTGGACACCCTATGGGCAAGTTCTGCTGGGGTGAGTTGGTAAACACAACCACTGGGACACAATACACACAGGGCCTCCTTGGGGTATGTTCAGCAATAGTAAACAGGAGTGCTGAGACAGGCGCCAAGTTTCCTTTCTGCTTGATATCCAGGCATTTTGTATACAAATTTCCCACAGTGTTTTATAATCTGTTGAATTGTGACAACACCAGGAAACGCGCAGACACTGAAGCAGGAGCCAAAGAAGAAGAAGATCAATGTCTATAAGCGGCTGCGTGCCTTCTGGAAGAAGCACTACTCTGCCCACTACATGACTCTGGCTGTGCAGTCGAAAGGTCAGGAAAATCTATATCCATTTATTATAATCAATAACGAGGCAATTAGTAGATAGAAATTGATTGATTTCATTAATTTCATACACCAAATGAACATATTAATTGAAAAAGCAATCCGTAGATTAATCAACAATTACAGCAATCATTACTCGCAGCTCTAAAGATTCACTTCATCCATGCTCAGTCAGCCAGAGATAATCATTCATGAATCAACTCAAATTGCTATATTTCTTGAAACAAAGTTGGATACAAATTATGTAACACTTTTTTTTCAAGGTTTCACAGAAAATATCACACAGCTAATTAACTGCTGCACACAAGTCAAATGATGACAAGTGTTGACATTTGCGCTGAGAAAAATGCTCCTTGTAAAACAGCTGAGTTCTTTCTTTTTGAAACTGCAAGTGCTCGATAAACACTGTCTTCACCTTTAAAGTCAGCCACTGTAAAAGTTTAACAGAAAACATTTTATATAACCTGCATTTTAATGGGAAAATAATGAGGCTTTTAAGCAAGAATAATAAAGTTGATGTTTGTCTTCTGACATGAGACTTTACTGTTTTTTGCTAATTGGTGATAACAGCAAGTGATTTTAATAATCCTGATCCCAGAGTTTTGCTCAAATATGTTATGTGTATCCACCATTGACAGAAGCAAACTAACCTTAGCCAGCTGCTCTTTCAGAAATGCAGAGGAGCAACTCCTCCTCCTGTGACATTTTATTAAAGAATAAAGTCAATAACTGTCTTTTTTCCACCATGCTGTGAGCAATCACGATCCGATCTCATGCTGTGTGCAGGACAGGAGTGCTTTCACAAGCAAAGAAAGGAAGCTCAAAGAGGATTGGATTGTTATTTTCATTATTGATAAATTTAGATTATTTTCTTAATTAATTCATTTTTTTGCGTGGTTCATACAATATCAGTAAATTGTGAAAAATGTCCATCCCAAGTTCACAAAGCCCCTAGTTACTCTCTCTGTGTGTGTGTGTGTGTGTGTGTGTGTGTGTGTGTGTGTGTGTGTGTGTGTGTGTGTGTGTGTGTGTGTGTGTGTGTGTGTGTGTGTGTGTGTGTGTGTGTGTGTGTGTGTGTGTGTGTGTGTGTGTGTGTGTGTGTGTGTGTGTGTGTGTGTGTGTGTGTGTGTGTGTGTGTGTGTGTGTGTGTGTGTGTGTGTGTGTGTGTGTGTGTGTGTGTGTGTGTGTGTGTGTGTGTGTGTGTGTGTGTGTGTGTGTGTGTGTGTGTGTGTGTGTGTGTGTGTGTGTGTGTGTGTGTGTGTGTGTGTGTGTGTGTGTGTGTGTGTGTGTGTGTGTGTGTGTGTGTGTGTGTGTGTGTGTGTGTGTGTGTGTGTGTGTGTGTGTGTGTGTGTGTGTGTGTGTGTGTTGCATGGGGAAAATGGACTCTGCTGTTTACAATTAAACTACTTTAAAGAATTAAACCGAGTAAATATTTTCAACATTCATGCTCATTTGGTTAGAAAGACTGACAGTGCTGACTTTTTATCTATATGTTACAGTTAACCCCATAATCATACATGTGAATTCCACTATAATCTATAATAATTAAACAGTTGACAGACTGGGCCTGTAAGGGGTAACATTTTGGTTGAAACTTAAGTTTTGCTCAACACTGCAGTTGCCCCGGAACAAATATTCTCCCCACAGCCCATAATTCTGAGTTTCAGCCAGAATTATTGAGACACACTCTAGTTCTAATTTATCCTCCTTCACTCCGTCTGTCCTTTAGAGAAACTGGACACTCTGGAGGAGTGGGTGAGAGAGATCTTCAGCAAGGTGCCTAACAAGTGAGTATTGGAGAAGAGACACTCACTGTGGAGAGGTGTCGGTGTGTTATAGATTGAGTCTGAATATACTTTGAGATTGAGCTCAAATGTAAATGTCAAGCCTTCCTCCATCTCTTTCTGCTCTTTTTTTTTTTTACCTGACTTCATCTCAAGCTTTTCTTTCCCACCACCGCACACCTGAAAGGGATAATTTCTCCCTAAAGATAAGCTGAAGTAGTGTTTTCTTACAGATATCCACCTCTGTTTGCCTTATGAGTCATTGCGACAGCATTGACATGCCTATCACTGTTATCCACCAGGTTTTAATGATTTCATTTCAATTAAAGGATTTCATGCTCCTGTATGGGTGTAAAAAAATTCTACCATCTATGTGCTTATAAAATCTTATCAAGTGGATTTATTTTTATCAAGCGAAAATCAAGATTTTTAGAGTTATACCTAACAGCAACAAAATGCTATTTTTGTGAAATGTAAACAGTATGTGGAGATAGTCATCAGCAAACGTCTCTTACCAACCTTTCAACTATCTCTTCAGTGTAATTACAACAAAAATAATATTCTCTCTGTTGTATATGATTGTTTAATTGATGTTCATTAGTAAAAAACCATGACTGTTGCCTTTCAAAGTTCTGTTTTTATGTCTTCAGTGCTCTCCCCAAGCCAGATTTCTCTGATATGCCGGATCCCTTTGATACATCAGCTTTCAACAAGCTCTACAGAGGTATCCATCTTACTGTGCATCTCTGAATACTGAACACATCTGGGGTACTCTGAACAGTGGTTTCCAATCTGGGGGGTTGCAAAATAAATCACAGGGGATATGTGATGGCTTAAAAGGGTTGAAAAACAGGGGATAACATTCTATGTCAAATTTGGTTTGTATTGTCAGGCTTCTGAGTAAATTTTGCTTTTTTCTTATAAATTACTGAATACTTATGTCTCCTCAAGGCTCTAAAAAGTGTTCAAATAAGAAAATCAATGCTACCCTGTGGTTGAACTGCATATAACCTGTAAACATATGCAGACTGATAAGATGTAGCTTGGTATTGATGGTATTACTTCTTTTTTTTTTAAAGGTTAGGAGGAAATACAATCCAGCAGCAACAAGAACTCTAACATGTTTATGTTTTTGTGTTTGCAGTTGTTCCTGTCAGGAAAGTTCATGCTTTAAATATCACCTGGGCTCTTCCCCCTCAGGAAAAATACTACAGGTGAGCTACAGACAGTGCAATAGATAAAGAGCACATTGCACAAGGCACATTCATATAGATTTAGATGGTTCATTAAAGGCCACACTTTCCCCCCAACGGTAGAGAAATTGCATGAAATGTGTTTCTTTTTCTCTTTTATGCATTTCCCTGCTTCCTTTCTCCAGAGTGTCATCTTCATATAAACATAGAATTAAACCAGCCAAAAGATACTATGATTGTAGAGGGATTGCATCAATGTTTTTGTTTCTCCTTTTCATGTTCTTCCCTCCTGTTTTCAGAGTGAAGCCTCTCCACTACATCTCATGGCTTATTGGCCATGAAGGCACAGGAAGCATCCTCTCAGTGCTCAGGAGGAAGTGAGTGTTATTGCCTCTGTCTGTTTGTTTTTCTATTTCGAGGGTGCTTCAAAAACCCAATTAAAAGGTCTTCAATTTGCTTGGTATACATGAGCTTTTTGAAGCTCAGAGGGAGCCCAGAGTGTTTGAGCCCAATCTTCAAACTATACACTTTACCAGCCCACTTGGCAATGTGATTCATACATTCTCATCCCTGGATGTGGTTTTACAAGAGCATTTCAGCCTCTCGTTGATAAGTGGCAAAGTGATTCACCAAATCCTGTAATCCCACAATACCAAGAGCCTATCGAACAGTCCCTTTACCAACAACACCACTTTAAGCATTTGATCAAATATTCCTGTTTACTGTGTCTGCTATTTTCAGCTGTTGATAAATGACAGCAGTGAGATTTGAGTGTACTCAGTCTCAATTCCCATTTGAAACAAACTGCCGAGGCAGTAGAGTGGTTGTTTTTATTGAGTTCAGACAGTTTCAGCGTCAGAGGCTGGTTTTAAAATTGGGCCATTGTTTTCACCCTCACTGAAATTGGGGAATGGTCTGTCTGCACATCTGTCTGGGATGCTACCAATTGGCTGTCATGAACGTTAAGGGAGCATACCAGTGATTTTGCAGTGTACTAAAAAGTTATCTATCCAGATTACATCATTATTTAAAATGTTTAAATATCAGGTCAGATGTGTCGACCTTATTCTTTATTAGTTATTTTACTCTTCAGTTAACAGGTAATATATTAGCAAGCTAACATTAGGTGTGTCAGTTGGTTCAGTTAGTTATGCAGCGATAACTGTGCAGCTTGCATTTATTAGGTTTAAGTATTTAGTAACTAGTCTCCATATAAGAATTAGTTTGTGTGGTGCAACCTATTTTAATTTAGTGATGCAGATAATCTTTTTATCAAAAGATAAAAAAGTATACTATACATCACCACGTATCATTTGAAAAAGTATACTATACATCTTTTTTTTATCATGCTTGTTTTTCAGTTCAGTGCAGTATGTAAACTTTCAGGTATTTAAAATGTGCTTGATGTGATCCATCACATTGAACTTCATCTCTACTTGGGTGAAAATGCACTTAAGACTCTTCAAACCAACCTGAGTGTTTGAAGGGCATCAACACACAACAGACACGTCTTTTATTCAGATAAAAGCAGATACGATGTTCACCATGATGGATTACCTGACTCTAAAAAGTCTTCAAGTTGTTTTTCATTCTTAAATGAATGAAAAGCGATTGCCGCCTACAAGGACCGCATCTTATTTCTTCATTGTAGGATTTTTAAAGCTGAGCTGATTTTCCCAACAAGAGAACAAAAGCATTTTTTAAATTGTCTGCGATCAAGAAACATGAAGTGACACATTTTCTACTCACTACCCTCCTCATATTTCAACACTTAATGTGGTTTCTCTTTCTGAATCATCCAGCAGTCCTGTTTTTAAATCAATGTGAATTCATATTTCTCTGTGTGCGTGTATGTGATTGTAGGTGTTGGGCTCTGGCTTTGTTTGGTGGCAACAGTGAAACTGGCTTTGACCAAAACACCACATACTCCATCTTCTCCATCTCCATCACCCTCACTGATGAAGGTTTCCAAAACTTCTACCAGGTATCTTTTTTTCTTATTTTTTATATAGTAAAACACAGACTCAGACCTAAGCAGAGAAAAACCGTTAAAAACATTTAACAGTGTACCCATTCATGTCTAATTTATAGGTTATTATTAATATCGTTACTTGTGATGATAGAGAATCAATGTTTCATATTTTTGCTATAATCTGTTGCATGCATAGGAATTTGTAGGATGTAGATACTTGAATATTGACATACTTGAGTGTTTGTTCAGCAGAGACTGGTAGCATTGTAACTTACATGTACACAGGTAGGACCCAGCTGGCCTATTTGTCTGTTTTAAGTAATAAAACAGGTAATTTCAAGGAAGCAATCTGTGTCATCAGTTGCTATGACAACTCTTGTGTTGACCGGGGAGGCAGCTGAATATGATTCAACAGGAGGACTTTTTTTCTAATCCTAAGTACTTAATGGAAAATGTTTTAGTCAACAAACATGCATTGATAACTGCTGTATAAATGCTGCAGCGGCCTTGAGGATATAGTGTTTTGTAATCGAGAGCACTTCATCCCTCGCACCTCAATTC
This sequence comes from Scomber scombrus, assembly GCF_963691925.1. Taxonomy (NCBI): domain Eukaryota; kingdom Metazoa; phylum Chordata; class Actinopteri; order Scombriformes; family Scombridae; genus Scomber; species Scomber scombrus. Next base: position 10,039,138 of record NC_084988.1, on the reverse strand, counting down.
AGAGAAGATCAGCCTGGAGTTGTTTAGATCGGAAGGTGCTAATTTTCTGAAACACACTGCAGGGAACAAACTGCAGTCAAGTGCGCCACACAGTACTCATGATTTAATAGTTAAGAGTTGTTGTTTTTAAATGTACTCTATGAATAAATATACTTATAAAGAAAGTCTGGTAGGTGGAAGATGGTTGGTACAATATACTGTCAGTCTTGATAACAAAATTGCAGTGTGCTGCTGGATTATCACTGGCATGCTCTCTGTTGCACAGCTCCTCCTATTCAGCTCACAGCAAGTCACCACAATATGAAACTGGTGCAGGAAACACAACAAAAGAACTGTGCACTGCAAAAAAACAAACAAACAAACCATAGTGGAGGACAGAAAGGACTGCATTCAACACAACATACAGATAGAACCATCACATGGATTAAATAATATTAATATACACAAAATACCATAAATATAAAAGATAATACCTTAACTTGCCAAAGTTTTGCAATTCAAGAAAAACCTAAACATATTAAAATGTGACTAATAATTAAAAAGTAAACTTTTGTTAAAAACTGCTAAATATACCTTAAAGTACCACATTTTTACATTTGTGAGTTAAAATAACCTCAGGGAGCTGCTCCAAAGAGTTTTCTACACTCTGTTGTATGCACAGCAATTATGAAAGTCATACTTTGGCCTTTATTCTTTCTCTTACAAACACATTTGTCAGGACTGAGGATTCTTTTGTTCACAGTTAATGATTATTCCTCTTTATTCACAAAAGCAGAGGTGACATTTTCATTTACATGCTTGAATCTCTAAAAGGGAACGAATAAAGACACGCATTAGTGTCTCTTCAGTTTTTCTAATGAAAACACCTTTTCCAAATGAATTGTTGTAGCTTGGTATAATAACTGTAATCAAAGAATCGTAGTGAAAATGATTGGCTGCCTCTCTCTGACATCAGTGTAATTGTTATGGTTTATCAAAATCAACAATACATTTCAGATTAACTGTCATTTCTAGTAACAAAGAGGAATTTTACCAACAAATGAATGTGGTACAGACTCATTAAGGCTTAAGCATTTTCATGTTATAATGTCTAATCTCTGTGCCTCTGTGGGTTTTTCACAGGTGACTCACCTTGTGTTCCAGTACCTGAAGATGCTGCAGACACTCGGACCACAGAAAAGGCACTGTCACTCACACACATAGTCTCACAAAATGGCACAACAGACGCACATTAGCTATTAAAAAAAGCTTTTATGATCAAAAATAACCTTTATATTCTGTCTGCGTCGCTTTTTAGTACACAGTAAGATGGGAAGTAATAAATATGGTATTATACAGGATATGACAGGTTAATGTGTTTGTTTGTTTCGTCATTTATGTATTCATGGCTATATTGTTGTTTTTGTTATGTTCTATAATCTGTGTTGATGATGTGACATCTGAGCTTCTGTCTAGGACGAATAAAGGCAATAATTCTGTCTGTTTGTTCATGCATTCAGAATATATGAAGAGATTCAGAAGATTGAAACGAATGAGTTTCACTATCAGGAGCAGGTAAGAATCCATATATTCATTGCTCTGCTGTCTTAGATGCTTTTTTGGATAAAAAGTGACTGAATATTGTGTTTTTGGAGGTGAAGCTGGGTGGCTAAAAGCTGTTTTTGATTTCATCTTTCTCAGATTGACCCTATAGAGTACGTGGAGGACATTTGTGAGAACATGCAGCTTTTCCCTAAAGAAGACTTCCTCACAGGAGATCAGCTGATGTTTGAGTTTGATCCAGAAGTAAGTTCAGTCATTCAGGGTTCATAGGAGTGAACCAATTCAGGATCTTATTCTAAAATTTCCTTTTACAAGTATAAAAAGGGTGTTATTGAAATAGGTCACTCACTAGACGTTATTTCCTGCCTGATATGATTTATACACCTTAATAGAAGTTTCGTGTTGGAAATATATTTGTTAGAGTTGGTAAATCTCTGACTGGAGGATGTTATTGTGCATCGGAAATTTGAGTCTAATTGTGGCTTCGCATTTTCTGTGATGAAAGTATCTTCTGTTCAGATTTTATGCCTCTGATTGACGGCTAAAATCTTTCTCACATAAACAAGTAATTTAGAAACTCAGAAAACAACATTTACTTTCCTCACTTGATGAAAAGTTGACTTTATCCGCCTGTATGTGCTTGTGTGTGTCTGCCTGTGCGTGGTTGTGCCTGTGTGTAGGTGATCAGTGCAGCTCTGTCCCTCCTCATCCCTGAGAAGTCCAACCTGATGCTGTTGTCACCAGAACATGAGGGCCAGTGTCCCCTCAGGGAGAAGTGGTTTGGCACACAATACAGCATGGAGGGTGTGTTTCTGTGTGTGCTTGTTTTCAGTTTAACAGCTCCTTCCCACATTGTAGCCATTCAGTGAACACAATGTCTTTTTTTCCCCTCTTGTGCGGTGATATTCATCCTGATATAATGGAGGCAGCCAGCAGCATAAATGCCAGCATTTATCTCTGTCTTTTAGATGGCAAACTACAGTGTTTGAACAGCGTGTAGATAAAACATTTACAAAACCAATATTTAATTTACAATAAAATGAAGGGTTTAAGCCCCTCATTCAGGATATAAATCCAAACCACATCTCTTTTAGACCTTTGGCTTAAAATATATAACTTGAAATATTCATAACTGAATAGAAATGTAATTGTCTCTGTCCTTTTTTCCCCTTCTTAACACAGACATCCAGCAGGAGTGGATGGAGCGTTGGACAGGAAACCTGGAGCTGAACAGTGACCTCCACCTTCCTGCTGAGAACAAGTTCATTGGTTGGTGAATAAACTTTTAAAAAGTGGGTTGCTGTGGCCCAAAACTTCAGACAGTATCTGAAATCTGTCCAGTTAGATGATCATGAATGAGACAAGGTCCAGTAATTTGTACTTTTGCTCTCCATTCAACGAATACAGTAATCAGATATATTGACTTGACTTGGAGGAACAGTTGCCTTTTTGGCAGTTAGTCAGTGATCTAATGTAGATGCTCTACTTAATTGTCAACTTATCCTTTATGTCTTAAGCCCCATTCAGAAGGAATTCATTCCTCAAGGGGAGGTGGGGTGATTTCAGTATCATTGCACTGGTCAGTGATTTTAATCCCATCAGGAGCGCACGTATTTGTGATTTTTCACTTCCCAACACCCGGGTACCCCCATTACCATTTACCAACTATTTTATTAGTGAACTCACTGGTCCTCCCATAATTACGACTCCCTGTCTTTGCTGGTCTACCTCTGTATAGCTAAACCAATTTTATGTCTAATGAGCTACATGTAATTAAAGTGGCTATAATTGATATTTCTTTACAATAATGGCTCAAATGACAGTGTGTAATGTCAGAGGCGTCATAGTGATTAACCTACAGAGAATTATCACCCGACTCTGCAGCTACCCTCGGCTTTACGGAGCTTTATAGCAAGTTTCAGCTCATTTAGCTGTCTGGCTTAAAATTTACTGTTTTGGTCGACTCTCATTTCTCTTATAGTGTTGATTTTGGCTGCAGCAGGCAGCTGTTTCCAGCAAAAAAGCTCTAAAAACCTGCTCAGCACTAAACAGCAAACAGATACAGTTAGCAACTAGATGGTGAACACTGTCAAGTTATGTGCTGTTGAAGTGTGTATTTGTTGACCACAGCTCTGCCCAAACTTGAAAACGGCTGATCAACTGCTGAAGGACACGATGGACAACTCAATTCTGTTCAATCTTGAGTTTTTTATTTTGGGTCAGAAGGGGATGAATGGGGTGTAACAGAATAGGTTAATAACCTAGGATAAACAGAAAGACAAAGGCATTAATAGCAAATAATTTCAGTTCACACTTCTTAATATAAAGAATAAATGAATTAATAAATGTTAATGTTACTTGATAAATGAAATGAAATTAAACTTATTCAGATTAATTCAACTCAAATCATTTCAAAAAGGTTAACAATTAAAGCTACACCAAAGGTCACTATTAGAGTACTAGAAACAAAGCACGAGTACCAAAGTACTTCTATAAAACCATAATAAAGTTTCCAATTTACTCAACAAAAATAATCATTGCAACCACAAACACACAATCAAAGCATTTGGGAAGCATGGCCTCCAAACTTAAACATCTACTGTACTATACCAGTGGTGTCTTCAATGGTCGATCAGGAGCTGTGGCTGTGAGGTGTCTCCAGGAGCAGGCAAGAGAGCTGACTGAGCCAGCTCCAAACATTTCAGACCATGCTTCTTGTATGGGTGCGCAGGTGAATGTGCTCCCTCAGGCACTTCCTTCCTCTTACCTGGGGTTCCACCACTGATGTGGTTGCCCCCTGCAGGTTTGGAGTGTCTGGGATCTGAGACTGTGGCTCCTTTCTCAGTGAACCAGGTTTTGACACAACACCTCCCACTTGACATCCTGGTTGCTCAACCCAAGGAGGTCACACCAGCTCTGTGATGGATTCAGTTGCTCCATTGTTGCTGCTCTTCAACTGGAAGCAGGACGACTATCCGTCTGACATCTCTGTGAAGAACTGTTGCAGGTATTTTGGTTGATGGATTTCTCACCTTTTGAGTGGGCTTCACAGTTGAGACTGGGTAGCTGGGGAAGGTTCTGACATGCACATCCCTTACGATTCCTTTTTTGTCAGCATTGACATCAATGACTCTGGCAAGCCTGAACTGACCTCGCAGGGTGTTTTGGTCAGCGAGCCAGACAACATCTCCAACGGCCACGTTCCTGTGTGCTGTGTGCCACTTGGTCCTAACAAAGAGGTTTGGTCCTACTAATTGGCTCCATTTCCTCCAGAACCGATCAACTTCTGTTTGGATAGCTCTTAACCTCTTGTAGCTGTAGCCTTCAAAGTTAAAGGTCCCTGGGTCTCCACTGGGTCCAGCTCTTCCAAGCAGAAGTGAATTTGGGCTGATGTACTCTACACAGTCCTCCCGGCTCTGAGTCCTGGCATCAATAGGTCTTTCATTGGCGAGGTTGGAAGCCATATAAAGGAAGGTTTGAAACTCACCCCATGTGAAGACTCCATTACCTCCCAGATTGTGCAAAGCCCGCTTCACGGTGCGGACAGCAGCTTCAGCAGCTCCGTTCCGGTGAGGCGAATCTGCTGGATGGATTTTCCAGCTCCACTCTGTGCCATGTTTGGAGGCTTCATTTTCAAGCTTTGACTTTTCCAGCCCGTCCAGATACATGTAGAGCTCCTAGAGGGCAGGTCTGGCTCCGACAAAGTTTTTTCCAGGATCCGACCACAGTTTTCTTGAATGTCCTCTCAATGCTGTGAATCGTTGGTAAGCCAACAGGAAGCCTTCAGCTGACTGGTCACTGACAAGGTCAGTGTGCATAGCTCTGGACGCCATACAGCAGAAGACAACTCCCCACACTTTGAGCTTCACTTTTTTCCTCACCTCATAAGGTCCATATAAGTCCAATGTTGTGTACTCAAATGGATTGGCCGGTGTTATTCGCTCTGACGGAAGGTCGCTCATGATCTGCTGGCATCTTCTGGCCTTGGCTTTTCTGCATGCCACACAGTTGTCAACAATCTTTTGAGCTAGTTTCCGGCCTCTTACCACCCAGGCTTTCCTTCTCATCCGGAGGAGTGTGCCTGCGATTTCTTCATGGTTTGCTTTGTGAGCTTCTTGAGCTAGAAGAGTGGATACCCATGATGTGCAAGGCAAGATTGGTACTGCAGTTTTTTCATCATTAAAGATTTGGAATCTTCCTCCACAGAGTAAAAGTCCAGTGTTTTCATCTTTGACAACAGCAAGTCTGCTGAGAGTGGTGTCTGGAAAAGTTACCTCCTCTTGAGCTGCCAGGAAGAGATCCCTGAGTGCATCTTCACACTTGCTGACGGTAAGTGTTGCTTCTTTGGCTCTGGACTTGATTTGAGCTGAAGACGTTCTCACCCTCTTTGGTTCATCTATGCCTGAAGTTCTGGCCAGCACTTCCTTCCACTCTGTGGCAGCTCTCCACACCCAGGCGATGACTCTGGTTAGTTTAGTTAAACTGCTGAATTTGCTGATGTCAAGGATTTTTCCCACTGCAAAACCAGCAGGTGGTCTCCGGACTTGGATTTGGTGTTTATCTCCAATGGGGCTGCTTTGCAGGTCCTTGGTTTGGTCAGTTTTACCTTGAGCAGAATCTGGAGACGGTGGAATTGCAGTGGCAGATGGGACATTTTGGTTTCTCCTCACCTGTGCTCGGGTCAGTGCTTCTGTAAAACATTTCCTTTGGAGCTTGTTTATACCTTCTTTGGCATACGCAGCGACATCTTTGGCTGAGTTTGTCGGCCACTCATCCACAGGTCGTGTCAGAAACTCTGGTCCATTCTGCCACACAGAGTCCTCTTTGAGGTCTTCTGGGCTTCCTCCTCTTGTTATGATGTCTGCAATGTTTTGCTCACCTGGAATCCACCTCCAGTCCTCAACTGATGTGGACTTCTGGATCTCTCTCACTCTGTTTGCGAAAAAGGTCTGGTACCCATAACTGTCTCTCTGTATTGCTCCTAGCACGGTTTGGCTGTCCAGCAGATGGAGCCAACGTTCCACTTGCATCCGACTGTGCTTTTCGATGTATCTTCTGAGCCTTGCAGCAAAGACAGCACCACATACCTCAGCTTTCACTGGTTCTCCTTTTTGGTCAAGTGGTGTGAGCTTTGCTTTGGACTCAACAAGCCGGACCTGGACGCCTTGTTCAGTCTCCCATCTGAAGTACACAACAGCTCCATAGCTCTGGTCACTTCCATCAGAGAATGTTATTCCCCAGGGTCCTCCAATTCTTTTGACTGGTGTGAGGCTTCTGTGGAAGGTGATTTGGTTGAGCCGTGTGTATTCCTCAAACAGGTGGATAGCTTCTTCTCTAAGTCTTTCAGACAGAGGTTTGTCCCATGTGTCTCGTGTTAGAGTTTTGCCTCCAGCTTCCTGAAAAGCTCTTCTGACTAGAATGGCTCCCTTTTGTTTGGTAGGTGTTGCAAGGCCTATGGGGTCATACAGGCTAGCCACTTGGCTAAGAAGTTGTCTTCTAGTCAGTGGGTTTGGAGTTTTTACTCTTACCTCTTTCCCAAGAAGATTTTGGCTGATTCTCATCTTTTTTCTCTTTGAGAAGTTGATTGAAGTCATGAGATACAGTTTGTCAGATTCGACCAGGTACCCAACTCCAAGGGCTTTGTTGTCTCCTTCTCTCATTTGGTTGGGAAGAATGAAGACTTGATCCGACGTTTCTGGATGTTGTGATGCTTGTGTCTGCCTCCCACTTTGGCCTGACCGGACCCACGGCTTGAGGAAGAATCCACCTGCTTTCAGGACTTCTTCGACTGTTTTGGTGGTTTTGTCTAGCTTGTCCAGGTCATTATGAGATGTCAGGATGTCATCCACATAGGCATCCTCTTCAATGATCCTACGCTCCTCCTCCAGGTGAGTGAACATAGGCAGTTTTGCCGTCTCTCTCATGGCCAGTTGTGCGATGCACCCTGCTGGTCGATCACCAATGTTGACTCTGGTGATGGCATATTCCTCAATTTCTCCATCTTCACTGTCTCTCCAGAGAAATCTGTGGAGGTGCATCTCCAGATCTTCAAGCCACACAGAATTGTACATTTTCTTGATGTCACCTAGAGCAGCATGGACTCCTCTTCTGAACCTTAATAACACTGCTCGGATGGGATTGAGAACATCAGGCCCTTTCAGGAGGAGGTCGTTCATGCTGAGCCCTCTAAAATTCTGGCTGCTGTTCCATACCAGTCTCACAGGTGTTGTAATGGAGTGTGGGTTTGGCGCCACCAAGTGGCTGACATACCATACTGGGCCTTTCCAGTCAGCGATGGTTTCCTTGGGGAGTTTCTTTGCTGCTCTCCTCTCCACCATCTCATGGATTTGAGTTGTGTATGCCACCCGCCACTCTGGTTCTTTCTTGAGCTGTCTCTCTGTCCGTAGAAAGGTGGCCTCCACTCCATTCCTGTTATTGGGCAGGGAACTTGGATCCTCAATCCAGGGGTATTTTGTGTCCCAGTGAGCCTCCTGACTGTGTGCATCTTTTTTCACATAGGTAAGGCCTCGTCTGATGATCTCCAGTTCTTTCTCCTCGCTCAGAGTCATGTCTTTACCTCCCGGTTGACAGTTACCACATCTGCATCCTCCACACATGGGTTCACAGGCTGCTCCAATGCTGTCCCATTTCCACCAGTCTAAGAACTCTCTGCCAGCTGTGGTTTCAGCCTTGATCTCGTGTATCTCAGCAATTTCTTGATACTTCACTGCTGTGGTCCTCATCGATCGTGCAAAGTGAGTCTCAGAGTTGTGTAGGGCCATGTCCACGACTTCAAAGAGGTCTGGATGCGCTCCGCCGACGGTCTTTCCTAAAGGGCTCTCCCAAAGGACGAGATCTCCTACTACCTTTACTCTTTGTGGGGCGAGTCTTCCTTCACGGTGGCTGATGAGAAGCTCGACGTGCTCTGGTCTGTGGAGGTCTTCCAGGCTGGTGTCGGGGAAAAACTTCTTGAGTTGTTGCGGTTTGATGACTCTGTGCACTCGAAACTTGCAATTTCATCCAAGCCATAACAGATCAGCTCATGAGCTCTCTCCGTGCCTCTGGGTGTCTTGACTCTTACCTTGAGTAGGTATCTTTTGGTCTTTACCTTCATGGCCATGCCTCCGACTCCATGGACAACCAGTACGATTCTTTCACTTCGTAGTTTCAGTCTTCTGGCAGCTCTGAGTGATGTAGTTGGTGTCTGATGCTAAGTCAATGAGTGTTCCAATCTTCTGCCCCGCATTGGTGGTTACCTCAAGGAGCATAAGAATAACTGGTAACTCACATGTGTTTGAGTCCATCACTCCAGGTAGGTTTTTTCCAGTGCAGTGTGATTTTGCAGCCATGTTGGTGAAAGCTTTCCTGAATTTTTCTGCCATGTCTGGGCGGAGCTCAGATATTAATTTCTCTTGTTCCTCTATGAGGGTTTGCCTTCTGGTGCTGGGTTTTCCCACTTTCTCAGATTTCTTTCCCCTTGAATCCTCCTTTCAGGCAGAGAAAGAAATGGTGGTCTCTCTTGCAGTCTCTGTTCCTGCACAGGTAAGTGTCTGTACATTCCTCGTCCTCTTCATGACACATGAGGCATCTTCTGCATGCTCCTAGCTTTTCAACGGCGTTTAGCTTTTCACCAGGCTTTAATTCTTTGAACCGCTTGCAAAAGAAAATCTTCTCTCTGTGCCTTTCGTCTCCACAGACAACACATCCTCCTCTTCTTGTGGACTTTGTGGAGGCAAACCTCTTCTCCGGGTAGGTAGGTTTCTTCTCCGGTCTCTCACCTACACCCAGTTGGTCTAGTTTCTCTAGAATGTCCTCCTGAGTCTTTAAGAATGTGAGGAGGCTATCGAAGTGATTGTCAGGTGTGACTCCGTTTCTTGGATTGACCATGAATGTCAGCCAGTCCCTCTTCATATTGTCAGGCAGTTTGCTCTCTATGGATCTGATCACCAGGGGATTATTGATGGCTCCAGCACTTTCAAGCTCGGTGAGGTCATTCAGGGCCTTTTCCACAGCTTGAATTAGGTCAATTACCTTCCTCGGCTGGTACGACTTCAAGGGAGGGATCCTCTCCAGGTCCTCGATTATTTCCAAGGCAATTGCTGACTTGTTTCCGTACCTGTTTTGAAGCACTCTGAATATGTCTTCAGCAGTGTTGTATGTAGACAGCCGCAGGTCTCTGCATATCCTCTCGTCCACACTGTCAAGGAGTTGGAACTTCTTTACCTCCACTGAGCCAGTCGGTTCTCCCTGCTTTTGCAGGCTTTCCCAGTCCTTCCTCCATCTGTGGAAATTCCTCTTGAACCCAGTGAATTTCGGTAGACTGGTTGGCTTTATTCTCACCACTGCTTGTGGAACCGGCTGTGGAACTGCCATCAGTTGGGGCTCTGATCCTCTTCTTCTCTCTTCTGCAATTCTTTGTGCGGTGAGGAATTCTGCTCTCCTGGCCTCAAGGTTGCTGCGGAATGTTCTCAGGTCTTTCAATCTGCCTTTCGGGTCTGCTGTCTGATCATGTGGAATCCATTTTTCCCAGTCTTTCAGGCTCGCTACTGCCTCATGGATTAGCCTCTCTGCTTCTCTCCGCTGCATTTCGTAGCCGTCTCTATTGATAGCAGCGATGGGGTTTGCTTGGGCTCTGTCATAGGCTCTTTCCGCTTCTCCAATTGCAGAGTGAACCTCCTCCTTACCGTATCTTGGCCAGAGGTTGGATTGGACCGCTTCACGGATGTCCCCCAGCCTCGCGTCGCACTCTTCTATTGTCCTTTCAAGCTCAGCCTGCTGGTGCATGTCGAGCTTGACCTCTTCATCCTTCTCAGTTCCTGCTTCAGCATCTGCCAGTAGACCAGCCCTGTAGTCATCATTTGCATCGCTGACACATCTTGCCAGGGAGCTGAGCTTGTAGAACTCCTCTTGTAGATCATGTTTGACCAGGCCATCTGCAGCTTTGCTCAGGTAGTTTGCCTGTTTGGTGAAGGCACTTTTAGCTGAGGTCCTCTCTTGCTTCAGTTGCTTGACTGACTTGCCAAGAGCCTTCTCCGCCATGGTGGAGAATTTCCAGTCCTTCGCGTCGACAGCTTGGCTTCAGGCCTTTAATCCTTGTCCTCACTGTCTACGGTGATTATTAACTGTCAAGTTATGTGCTGTTGAAGTGTGTATTTGTTGACCACAGCTCTGCCCAAACTTGAAAATGGCTGATCAACTGCTGAAGGACACGATGGACAACTCAATTCTGTTCAATCTTGAGTTTTTTATTTTGGGTCAGAAGGGGATGAATGGGGTGTAACAAAATAGGTTAATAACCTAGGATAAACAGAAAGACAAAGGCATTAATAGCAAATAATTTCAGTTCACACTTCTTAATATAAAGAATAAATGAATTAATAAATGTTAATGTTACTTGATAAATGAAATTAAATTAAACTTATTCAGATTAATTCAACTCAAATCATTTCAAAAAGGTTAACAATTAAAGTAACAAGCTACACCAAAGGTCACTATTAGAGTACTAGAAACAAAGCACGAGTACCAAAGTACTTCTATAAAACCATAATAAAGTTTCCAATTTACTCAACAAAAATAATCATTGCAACCACAAACACACAATCAAAGCATTTGGGAAGCATGGCCTCCAAACTTAAACATCAACTGTACTATACCAGTGGTGTCTTCAATGGCCGATCAGGAGCAGGCAAGAGAGCTGACCTAGCCAGCTCCAAACATTTCAGACCATGCTTCCTGTATGGGTGCGCAGGTGAATGTGCTCCCTCAGGCACTTCCTTCCTCTTACCTGGGGTTCCACCACTGATGTGGTTGCCCCCTGCAGGTTTGGAGTGTCTGGGATCTGAGACTGTGGCTCCTTTCTCAGTGAACCAGGTTTTGACACACAAACACAGAGGAGCATTTAGCAGCTAAAGAGGCAGACATTTCCCTCAGGAGTTGAAAGAGCTTAAAACTGAACTAAAGGAGAGTGAATAGTGGACTTAAATTCACCAGATGAACAGAAACACAGAATTATTAAGTTCAACATATCGACTTAGAAGGTGATGATATTTTCAGTGTTGTGTTCACAACTTGTTTCCACTGCCCCCAAGCGGCCAATCAGTTAAAGCAGCTTTAACACTTGCAGGCGGGGTCAGTCATATCTATATGACACCTCCAATTATTTTGTGTTTATTGGGCTAATTAGGGTACATCAATTAAGTGTGAGGATTTTTAATATTATCTATTAGGATAGATGTATAAAATAAATAAGTAAATAAGTATCTCTGCAATTCTCACCATACTTTCAGGGCTGGTGCATTTTGGCACTGTGGTTGTCTATATATTTTGGAAGGCAACAGAACAGTATGGCCAATTTTTAAAAAATGTTGAAACTATGCGGCTTCACTTATTGTCACAAGAGTCATTTTTTTCTTTCTTTCTATGTGTTGACAAGTGGTTGCATTTTTATCCCAAACGGGGTTTGCTGTACTGAATTGTTAAAATTCACACATTATTTATGAGATTGGACCAAGTGGAATGATAATGTTTTATTGTTTATGTGCATTTTTGCTCAGCCACTGACTTCACCCTGAAGCCCTCTGACTGCCCAGACACAGACTTTCCTGTCCGGATAGCCGAAAGCGACAGGGGCTGCCTGTGGTACAAGAAGGACGACAAATTCAAAATCCCAAAAGGTGTGTGTGCCTGCGTGAGACAGTGTGTGCTTTTACTGTGTGCATCACTGAGCATGCAAGATGTTTGCAGAAGGACATTAAATAACATTAGGGAGATGCTGACACCATTTATCCTTTCTCCTGCTGCAGCCTACATCAGATTCCACATAATCTCCCCTGTAATCCAGCAATCTGCTACAAAGTGAGTTCAGACTAATATATCACCTTGAGAATAGTGTTTGTTTTCCTGTTGTAACATTCATTAACATTTCTTACTTTTCTGCCGTCCCTCATTCTTTTTTTCTGCTTTGTGGTTTCTCCTCCCCTTCACCATGTTCCCTGTTTCCCTCTTTTTCATCATTCCCCTGTCCTTCCTCTATCCTCTACTCTTCACTGTTGATCTTGTTTATCACTTTCTCCTGTTTTTGTTTCTTGTATTTTTCTTTTGTTCCTTCCTGTCTTTCACCTTCTCTCTCATTTCCTCCATCTCTCCATTACTTCACTTTGTTTACTTTCCTGTTTTATGTTTTCCTTCTCATTTTTCTCACCTTCCTTCCTTTCTTCCACCTCTTTTATATCTCTCTTTATCCTTCCTCCTCTCCTCCCTCTGTTCCCAGTGTGGTCTTGTTTGACCTGCTGGTCAATATCCTGTGCCACTACCTGGCAGAACCGGCCTATGAAGCTGAAGTGGCCCAGCTTGAGTACAAACTGGTGGCCGGTGAGCATGGCCTTGTCATCAAGGTTAAAGGATTTAACCACAAGCTACCTGTGAGTAAATGCATCTGATGGATAACACACCATACAGATATGGATACATAAGCACACATATATCTACACAAACAATACAGGATCTTTCTGGCAATGTATGGCTCACAAACTAAGCATACATTATTTCAAAACGTGCAATCAGAGAAATCCATACTGTATGTGAAAGTTTGTGTTTTCTTTTTTGTCATTTCATCACTCTGACTTTTACGTTAACTGTTGCCTATATTAGAATAGCAATATGAAATATCAAGCCAACAAGGAGACATTATATTGAGAAGACTGAACATAACAGAAATGAGGCAATAAAGTGACACATTTAAAATCCTTTTTAACTGATTAAAAGTTATTAAATTACTTTCCTTTAAATCTACTCTATAACATTATATGTCTCTTTATTGTCATAATTTCTTTGAGAACCATTGATCACATTTTTTTACGGTGTATATATAACAGTTTGATATAGCTTTATAAAAAATAATACTGACCATAAAACTCTATGCATGTTTGCCAACCAATAGCTTTGTTATTGGTTATTGAATCATTTGTTAATGCTCTTCAAGTAAAAATGGATTCTGAGAAAAAGACAAGTTATTAAATGTGACACAAGTCTGTACAAGAAGCATTTGTCATTATTAAAGCCAGAAGTGACAACTTACAAACAGTATATGTTTCTAATAAGTGTGGCTTATTAAAAAGTATTTCCCACTGTATACACTGTGTATTCTTTTAGTATTTCACCTTTAAAGGACATTTAAAGTCATCTAGTGGTAAAATTATTATTTATTATGATCATCATTATTATTATTGCAAGAGTTAGTGGAATATTTGAAAGCATCACTGAATCAGTTTTTGCAAGATTATTTTTCTACAAACAAACAAAAACCTTTTAAGATAATTAGGATGATGCCATAATCACATTTTTAAAAAACAACACATAGAAACTTTAACGGCTAATCTTAGTAAAATTGCTTTCATACTGTATATGCATGGTCACATATGCAGTGTTGACACACATATACCCATGTTGGGGTTTTTTTTGTTCATTTTTTAGATACAGAATAATGATGATTCTCCATCTCTTCTGCTTTTCTTTCCCTCTCACTTCTCTCTGTAGCTGTTGTTCAACCTGATCATTGACCACCTGGCTGATTTTTCTGTCTCGCCTGATGTCTTCAGCATGTTCGCAGAGCAGCTCAAAAAAACCTACTTCAACATCCTCATTAAACCCGAGAAGCTCGGCAAGTCAGTTGTTTACCTTCTATCCTTTTTTCCCCCTAGATAATATCGTCTTGCCACCAAAGTTATCTCCAAGTCTATGATGCCTTCTAGTGGTGAAATGTGTGACAGCCCTAAATAGAAAATCCTCCTGCTTTTGTTGTCCTATTTTCCTCTCTCTCTTCCTCTCTCTCTCTCTTTTACTCCTCCTCCTCTGCCTCTCGTCCTTCCTCTCTCTCTCAGGGACGTGCGCTTGTTAATCTTGGAGCACTCTCGCTGGTCCATGGTGGAGAAGTATCAGGCTCTGACAGCCGGTCTGACCAGTGATGAGCTGATGCAGTTCATCCAGAGCTTCAGGGCTCAACTGTACGCAGAAGGACTGGTGCAGGGCAACTTCACCAGCTCTGTGAGTGGATGGCAGTCAGTAAAAGGACATCTAGATTGATTAACCATGAAATTAAATTAGCTAATTAGTTTATGTTCATGTCTGCACTTGCATCAATTGATTCTGAGTGTTCTTGACATTGTCCTTGTGTTTTTTTTTCATTCCCTTTCCTCACTCTCTTTCTTTATTATTTTGAACCTGTGCATAATCTATTTATTGTATTTCCTCCACAGGAGTCACTGGAGTTTCTGCGATATGTCACAGAGTAAGTCAGCCATTACTCTGAATGCACTCCCTAATGAGAATACCAATACAATACCACTATACAATCAAATGTATTCATTAGCTGGCATACACTGTAATTTGCATTAGCTTCAGTTGTTGAATCCATAATTCGCCTCCACTTTGTTTTTGTTTTTTTTAATCTCCCCTTATTCTTCCTTTCTTCTGTCCCTCCTCAATTCTATCCCCCTCTTCTCCCAACCTCCCTTTATCACCCTTTTCTCCTCCTTTCATCTCCTCTGGCAGCAAGTTGAAGTTCTCCAAGCTGCCAGTGGAGGTGCCAGTGATGTTCAGAGTGGTGGAGCTTCCTCTGAAGCATCACATCTGTAAAGTCAAATCACTCAGTAAGGGAGATGCCAACTCTGAGGTCACTGTTTACTACCAGGTACACACATAATCACATGTCTACAGTCCTTTAATGTCATTTAACATCCTTTGTTTTTAAAGGAACACTATTTCACTCCTGTTTTTCTTTCTTTACACGTTTTATCTAGTCTGGTCCCAAGGCCTTAAAGGAACACACACTGATGGAACTATTGGTGGTGAGTACTGAAATGTTCATTTCTCCATTTATTCTATCTATCCACCTGATTATCCCTCCATCTTTGACTGAGCTGTTGTCTTTCAGATGCACATGGAGGAACCCTGTTTTGACTTCCTTCGGACCAAAGAGACTTTGGGGTGGGTGTCTAATTATGCATCTGTGAAATTGTTGTTGTTTTTTTACTGTTGTTTGACAAAATACAATTTGAATCAGGTTTCCTTTAAACTTAAAAAAACACCCTAAAACTCATCTTTTCAAACTTGCTTTCACCTAGAAACAATATTTTACCTCACCAATATTATTAATTGTAATTTATTTACAGTAAATGTTTTTTTTAAATCATTTTTGCTATGTTTTAAATGTTCTTGTTTCTTTCACCATATGTGAATTTTGCATATATTGTGAATCCTAGTGTATTTTTCTGCATAATATATTTACATAATTGATCAAGTCCCACTAAATCTGATACATCCTGGCATTTGATTCTTGCTTCTCAAAATGCCAACTTTACCAACTCTGTAAAAACGTTGTTTCTACTTTATTTGACTTTTTTAATTAGTTTTGCAAATTCCACTTAGGTTTTCTTTTATACAAAAACTGAAACGTGATTGGGTATAAAAAGATGTGTATGCAAATGTGCTTGCTGTCTCTGCCATATGTCACTGTTTTTTAATATGGGTTTTTATTTTGCTTTCCAGAAGAATTAACTGATCTTGTTTGGAGACTGAAGGAGTTTCCTTGTGCATGTCTAAAATTTGAAAGCTAACAATGTTTATAAGCTTGCCCCAGCGACATTAGAACATTGCTTTTTGCATTTATCCACAATTTATATAAAATCTATCCTGCAGGTACCATGTCTACCCCACTTGCAGAAACACCTCAGGTGTTCTTGGCTTTTCTGTCACCGTGGAAACACAAGCCACCAAGTTCAAGTGAGTCTGCAACACAATCGTAACTTTTCATCTGTTCCAAAGCAAGATATGATTTATCTTAACCGCTTTCCCAAAACCAAGGTATAATTTATCTATGTGGCCCCACAAAGAGAAACCAGTGGAACTGATAAATGAGGAAAAGAGTCAAACAGCCTGTAGCCCATATATAATATACAGTATCTCT
Organism: Scomber scombrus; assembly: GCF_963691925.1. Taxonomy (NCBI): domain Eukaryota; kingdom Metazoa; phylum Chordata; class Actinopteri; order Scombriformes; family Scombridae; genus Scomber; species Scomber scombrus. The sequence goes on along the minus strand of NC_084988.1, from coordinate 10,022,634 downwards.
TACCTCTCATGAACTTATTTCTTTCAGTACCGAGCTGGTGGAGTTAAAGATTGAAGAGTTCTTGGCTTCATTCGGGGAGACACTCAATGAGCTGACAGAGGAAGCCTTTAATACTCAGGTGTGTGTGTGTGTGTGTGTGTGTGTGTGTGTGTGTGTGTGTGTGTGTGTGTGTGTGTGTGTGTGTGTGTGTGTGTGTGTGTGTGTGTGTGTGTGTGTGTGTGTGTGTGTGTGTGTGTGTGTGTGTGTGTGTGTGTGTGTGATTTTGTGCATTTGTGTGCTTGTGAGTTTCCCATAGATATGGAAAACAGAAAAGTCACAATAAATATGATATATATCCAAAAAAGTTCTAAAAATGTCAGAGTTTGTTCTTGAAGTTACTTTGGTAGATTAATAACACATCAGAGCCAGCTGTGTACTCAGAGCTACTGTTTCACTTCAACTTATCAAACAGTCAACAGTGTGCAGAAACTCTAATGTACTGTTTGTGTGTTTTGGACAGGTGACTGCTTTAGTGAAGCTGAAGGAGTGTGAGGACACACACCTCGGGGAGGAGGTGGATAGGAATTGGGCCGAGGTGGTCACACAGCAGTATGTGTTTGATAGGCTTAATAGAGAGGTGAGGACACATACATGCATATTTCTGCTTTCTGCTCTTTTGGGAGCATGTTTTGACTCACATTTAATTCCTTTACTTCTACATGGAGATAGTCTATCTCTGTTACAATGGGAGTACATTCTCATATTATTTTCAACCCTAAACTTTTGTATTCTTCACAATTCATCCCACCCTTGTCATCCATACTTCATTTATGGAACACCAAATGCACAAAAAATAAACTCTTATTTCAGCTGACGTCAAATCTTGAACCTAATACTGTCAATTCTCTAAACTACAGTAGATTACTAGACTTGATCTTGTCCCAGATGGTTCAGTTAGAGACAGCTGTCAAAAAGAATAGCTTATGGATGCATATTATAATACAAAATGTACAATATTGATCAGGAGAAAGCAACATACATCTTAGCCAGGGGACAGCGCACTGTCACAGTATAACCTTTATGCTATCATTGTCAAGATAATTTTACATAATTGATCCAACCCCACTAAATCTGAAACATCATGGCATTTCATTGATTCGTTGCTTTTTTCTCACAATTTCCACTTTGGTTATTTTATGCACATTCACAACAGGTAAATGAATATTACACTTAATTTAAAAAGGATATAACTGATGTGATAAAGGAACTCATATACTCATTAGTGCATGTAACTCGTGCTGAAAGTGTAAATGTTGCTAGGATTCCAGTAAAATAGCCTAATCTCAAACTTGACTTTATTGTACTGTTCCCCATGTTAATATTTGCCCTTTAGATTGAGATGGCCAAATCAATTCACTATATAAAACATTTACTATAAAAGAAGATTGGTCAACATTAGAATAGAACTTCTTAGATTGTATAAGCTGAACACAATTTTTCAGTGGATCACACTGACATTTGTGTCTGTGTTTAGATTGATGCTCTGAAGCAGATGACCAGGAATGAGCTGATATCCTGGTTCCAAGAGCATCAAGGACAGAACAGTCGGAAACTCAGTGTGCATGTAAGTGATGCTTCATCTTTGCATGCCTGTTAATGTTCAATAGAGCAAGAGAGGGATATGCAGCTTTTTTATGTTACTTGTCTGTGCACCTGTAAACACTGCATTTAAATAAAACTCACTCTGTTTCACTAAGGTGGTGGGCTTTGGTGCTGAAGAGAATGATGAGGAGGGTGGTGGTAAAGAAGGAGAAGAGGACAAACGGGAGGATTTAAGTGGCTCTACCTACGGGGAGGTGTCAAAACTTACCTACCTTTCTCCCTCCGCCAAGATGACGGGTGCCATAGCTATCATGGACATTCCTGCTTTCATTGAAGGCTTACCTCTCTTCCCCTACCACAAGATAGTCAATTAAACTTGTGCTTAGACTGAGGGAAAGACAGATGGTCAGGCCTCTTACAGAGCCATATTCGGGACTCTGTCTTATTAGAGAAGCAGTAACTTAATATGTGGAGGTGAATGAAGGTTGAATCAGCTTCACCTCCTCTCTGGACTGGATTTTACCAACACAGTGTGCATAAACAAAAATCCTGGAAGTGATAATAGAGTTTTCTTTTAGCTAAGTGATAATCAATTCTGCTTTCTCACACTCTATTATTTTATATTGTCAAACACCAAGAGCGTGGGAGCGCTCTATTTCTCTATCCCACACTGACTGAAAATCTTTGAATTCTCATTTATTTCTCTGAGCTCCGCTGCTAATACAACCATGAATACTTGTCTTTTCCATTTGTTTTAGAGTTCAGACTGACTCGGCATTAAAAACTGGATGCTGAGTCCTTTGAACCAGATGTGTGAATTTGAGTAATTGTGTGCTGGATTTCAAGCTCTGATGTGTGCTGCTGTTGTTAGCTAACCTGGATAATGCTGTGGTTAAGAAATAAATCAATGACTGGAGAGAAGAAAGAACAATGTAGTGTGCTGACTATAGAAAAATACAGTTGTCTCTTCAGTTGTCTTCACAGTAAAAGTACACTCAAACTAATGAGACATTCAGACTGAAATTCGATTGTATCATTTAGGGTTTTTTAAGTGCATTTTCTCTACCAGCTAATACTAAAGGTGGAAGGAGTTTAAAATAACATTATTTTTGACGTTCTGTTTATATTTCTTTTCTCTAAATGCCAACTTAATGGACACACCTGCACCATTTCCTTAACATACAAATCATACAACCACATTTAACTACACACTTACTTGGATCCACTGAGTGAGAGAGGTCTCTTTAAAATGTTTACATGCTTTTGACTCAGTAAAGTGTCTGCTGTTACATTTACACAGGTTTAATTTATGTGAAACTCATACTCACAGGCTATACCTTCTCCCTGAGGAAAAGGTTTATTGCTGATGGTATTGTGCCTGGCTTGTAGCTGGTGACACTCTGCACTATTGACTGTAATTAAAAACTAATCTGGAGCCCAGCATAGCAGAGTGTGTTTATATGATTAATATGCCCACAGGGAAGTCTCTTACAGTAGCATAGTCTTCACCTGCAGTAGTCTCACATGCAGTATAATTATACTACCTGAAAGATGGATGGCAAAATTTGTCCGCATTAAAAGGTCCCTATAAGGTCAAAAGTATATACACAACTAAACATTCACCTGTATGTGATCGTTCATCACCCAGTATCAAAACCGTGTCCATTAATATATTGCTATAACAGCATCCTCTCTTTTGGGAAGGCTTTCCACAAGAATGTGGAGCCTGGCTGCAGGGATTTGCTCCCATTCAGCCACAATGGCATTAGTGAGGTCGGCCAATGATGTTGAGTGATGAGGCTTGGCTCAGTCTGTGTTCCAGTTCATCCCAACAGGGTTGAAAAGGGTTGAGGTCAGGTTTCTGTGTAAGCCAGTCACGTTTTTACGCAACAAAAAACATTCCTCAGTGTACAAGGGCTGTTTAAACAGCAAACAGCAAATAACCTTGCCACAAAGTTGATAACATACCATTGTCTGAAAATGTCATTGTAAACCTAGCCCAGTCGTCATTATACATTTTATATGCAGCATGTCAACTTTTCAACAATACATATCATATCAACATTTAAAGTCAAACCACAAGATCAATGCTGCTTCCGACAAAACCGACAAAACCAGGTGTTTTTAGCAAGACTTAGGGATATTTGCAGCTATAGCTAAACTATGATCTTTCCCTAACCCTAAGCAAGTGGTTTTTGTGCCTAAATCTAACCAGATTTTAACCACAGCTTTGTAACATTACTAACATTATTATTCAACTGATAATGGCCAACACTGAAATGTACAGAGTCAGCATAGACATTTAACATATCCGTGGTTTGCAGAAATACAATGCCAACGTTTTATTCAACGTTTTAAAGTTGATTTAGCTTTTTTGCCAAAAAGTAAGAATGAAAAAGTTACAGAAGAACGTTTAAAAAAAAAACAAGTATTATATTGTATTGTACACAGCTAAGGACAACAGTGTAAATCATTTCTCTTCCTCTATTCACTGCATCTGGCCCCTTTCAAAAATTTCAAAATATGTGATCCATGTAATATAAAAATTTAGATTTTCATTGGAACTATGAAGAGCAGCCCCAAACCAAACATACACAAAAGTACAAAAACATCTGGCCAATTTTAGGTGGGATTTGTTGTTTGTGTGTTTGTTTGTTTGTTTGTTTCAAATAATTATCTGATTTTGAATTCCTGCTACCGAATATCAAATCTTGAAATAACCAAAAGGTAAGTGGGAATCCTTTTATGAGCAAGTAAAATTATAATTATGACTTCTTTATATTGTAAGAAGGTACTATTGTAGTGCACAGTGAATTTAAAAGACTAGTAATGGACTCAGTTTGCCTTTTTGGTATTAACACAGTACAAAATATAAGGAAGTTAGCTAAAAAGAAGTGAAAATAAACCTGTGGGATGGACGGTGTTATTGCTATACTGCTTAATGACACAATGTGGAATTCATCTGACAGGTTTTGGGTGTATGGTAGAAAACTACTCTGCACAGCCCCACAGAGCATTCATGACAAACAGATCTAATTAGCTTTCAGTTTATTGTGATCTGAGCCGTGCCTCCTTGGTTGATCAACTTCCTTAATCTTCTCTGTTGAGAATACAGGATATCGAGGATAGGCTATGTGTCCTAGATTACACCAAACCAAAGATACTGTAGCTTGGACACTGATAGGAAAACAGAAATATATGAATATTAACTTTCAGTCTTCCTTCTACTGCTGTCATACATCACTTGAACTGTGTCTATTCAAATCCAAGAATATCCTTAAAGAGAAAAGCCTGTAGTTCTTTTAAGGTCGAAGCACTCGAAAATCTATTTTCACACCCTGCACTCCAGGATTTGCCGTAAAGGTTTAGTGATGTTTCAATCTGGTGAGCTCAGGGGCCACAGGCACTTGACTTTATCTTGCTGTTTATGAAAACACTTTTGAAGACTATATGGCCTCTGAACAGGCAGAGCTCTTTTAAAGTATATGTAATGCTGCCTGACTTTCTGGGTGATACAGTTACTTTACCTTTTTTAATGTACTGTTCCCATTAAGTTTGTACTCCTACCATAGAGGCGCTGTATATAAGACAAAGTCTACAGAGATATAAATCAGTTTGCCTTTTTATTGGTATATAACAAGATTTACTGTAGCTGTATTCTCCTTGTTGCCATACCTCACTGTACTTCAGCAGACCATTTCTGCCTGTCACTTGCAATAAAATAGTTCATATTTCTGTCGTTTATCTCCAGTTTGCAGTAAGACTTCTATAGTAACACTTCAATTTTCGCTCTAGTAAAGAGGTCTTGACATTAATGCCCTTCCTGATCTCACAAAGAAAAAGAACAAGACTCTACAGCCATGCTAGTAGTCAGGCTTAAATGCCAATCAGTCACTATGCTATAGTGCCCACAATGACCATGCTAACATGTTTACCATGTTCACCATCTTAGTTTAGCATGTTACCGTTTTCACCATCTAAATTTGACATGTTAGCCTGTTTACCATTAGCTTGTTAGCATGTTCAGCATCTTAATTTAGCATATGTTCATGTTGGACACTAACTCACTAAACTGAGATATTGATCACCATCTTGATTTAGTGTGTTACTGTATTCAGTATCTTAGTTTAGTTTGTTAGTGCGTTCACCATCTTACGTATAGGTCATAAATTGGAGAAAAGTTTAAACATTTTAAGATGAGAAGTAAAGGGATTACTGAAATGATTACAATTCATCCTGAAGATAACATGAATCGCTCAAAGCTACAAATGACATCATGGTGGTACGAGAGTCAAAATTAGAGGATCACCACAAATCAGTAAGATTCATCCTCTGTGAGCTACGAATGTCTTTACTAAATTTTATGCATCCATCTAATAGTTGTTGAGATATTTCTGTCTGGAACAAACTGGTGGCACAACCAACTGATACACATCGCCATACATAGATAATGTAGCCACATACATAAATAATGTGGCTAAAAATAAACTCTCACTATGTTAAGAGAGGATGAATTTTCTAACATTTTTTTTTTAAACACAACATTAAACTAGTTTTAAAAAGCACAGAAGAAGCAGCTCATCCATACTGTGCATTTGAGGAAATTGAAAATTTGCTTTTCCTCACTGTCTGCCTGTGAAACAGACAGTCATCAGCACTTTTTTGGATCGGAAAGTCACAATTCAGCCTTCAGGGTATCTAACTTGTGTGACAGGTAGTATTGCCAGTAAATGAACTCTGCCTGCACTGTCAACAGTAACTGGTGGTTCCACTATGAAAGGCTTTGTGACTTTGTCCCAGAGAGTAGTACTCATGCTGTGTTCTACTGTCAGAAGCCATTCTGTCTCATTCGCTCTCTGTCTCCATCTCTTAGACTGAGTACATACTGTACGCAAAGAAGAAGTGTATCACAAATGCATGCAGACAAGCTTGCCCAGGAATCAGAGAAGATTAGATTTGTTTAGTACACACAGACACACACACACACACACACACACACACACACACACACACACACACACTCTAGACTTCACCCTGTGTAAACTTTCCACTGCTACACTCTGTGTCATTCCTGTTGTCATTCTAATTTCATCTGAGAAACCCTGCCAAGGCAATAATGAACTCAAGTCATGAGGCAGGGGCCATGCTGAGAGCTTGTGAGTTGTTGTGTGTGTGAGTGCATGAGTGTGTTGACGTGTAGCTGAGAGAAAATGAAGGAAAAGGTAAATGGCAGGGAAAAGACGCCGTTAAAGAGAGGGGATGGCCAGGTTTACACTTGTTGTTTGGGTGCCTCGTGTGTGCATGTGAGTAACATTGTGCTGCTTTTAAATTAATCAGTGCAGTGGGGTGTATCATCTAAGCTGCTGTAATGTGTCGACTCCTTTATTCAATTTGAGCAGTAATCTTAGAACTCCCCAACAGTCTGCCTTCATCAGCCCCCTGCTACAAAGCTAGCTTAACGTTTCCAGAAACACACACACAGAGGCAAAGAAAGGCTAAAGAGATGAGCCATTTTCTTGGATCAAGATTATACTTAAACAAGTGTAGCCAGGCTAAATCTCCTCATTATATGGGTATTATAGTCAAGATGGACCTTGTTTGCTGAAGCAGTTTGAGATGGCTGGCTCTAGCTGCTTTAGGGAATTAGAAAGAGGAAGATAGTCTAACAAAGATTTTTAAAATAATCCTTTAGGTGCATGTGAAGTTACATGTGAGGAAAAAAAGATGATTACCCTTGTGTTTATCCTGTTAACCTAGTTAACTTCAGCACCATGGCCAGCACCGTATGCTTCCTGAACTTTACTGCAATTTCCCTGTTTGACTTTCTGTCAGGAAAGTGACCCCTAAATTATTTTAAAGGGACACAGACCTGTATGTTGTCTCGACAGCAGGAAGGGAGTTTGATACATCTGAACAGTGTGGTCATTCTCACAATGTTTACGCATGATGTATTGTGAAATCAATCTGTTTTCTATTTGGTGCCACTTTCTTGTACCTATACAAATGCGTTACAATTTGTTAAAACTGAAATTAATGGCTAAATGGTTAAAATAGTTTACTGATGCTTAATAGACCAGTTATTAACCATTAATAAGAGCAACTTTTGGGTTGCCAGGTAGTTAAAAAAACAAGCAATTATTTCTGGTGATTAATAGTCAAGTTGTTATTTAACAAGCGTCTCCAAATAGCCATCAAGTCTGCAGTTGTAATCATATTAATAAATACAAAAATACCTGGTTTTATTTAGGAAAAAAATATTGGATTTGTACACAAGAATGTCCACATATTATAAAAACACACTTTGAGCTACATATTCAGCTACACATGAATGCAAAGGGAACAAACTCTTGTGTAGAAGAGGTAGGAAGTTACAATGAGTTAAAATGAACAACAATGAGAACAGGAAATATACAGTACAGTCAACACTGTACTTGGGAAGTTATTAAGTTTTCACTTTATAATAAGACAAACAAAAATTGGAAAGTCATCTGCAATTATGAATGTTAATGAGTCATTTACAAGTATATTTACAATGATTCATAAAGTCTGCAGGAGTAAATATTAATACATATTTTAGATTTTGTCCTGATGCCCTATAGCCCTTTTCCAAAAGGTCAGAAGTCAAAGGGTCCACTGGAAAAATAGGAGATAAACACCAGCAAGAAAGAAATTTCACAACTTGGCAATCAGTTAATTATTGACAAATAAAGCTCTGGTCCACCAATGCTGCCTTTACTACCAAATAATGTTATTTGAGTTTGGGTTTTTTTACTCAAGAGTGGAGCTAACTACAAGTTAGTGCCACCTTGTGTAGCCTACGTGTGGTATATTTTGTGGTTAGTAACTAACTATTAACTTTTTTTTCTGAAGGAGTTTTCTCAGCAGTGTTGTTATCACATACCTCACCACAGAAAACAACTGTGGGCTGTTAAGTAATGTAGGAATCAAATAATCAGGCAACTGGCAGTGGTAGATCCCTGGAGCAAGATCCATAACAAATGTGGGTGTGCTGGGCTGCTTCAGGGACATCAGGAATTTTTATTATCTCTTTAACTAACTAGCTTTGTATTTTTCATTTTTCCTCTTAACACAAACTCATCTTCTGACTCTCACTTTAAAGTTAGCCCTGTCTTATGTAAGATCACATTAAACAGTGTTCTTATTTCTAAAAGGGACAGGAGAACTTTCCAACCAACCTTTACTCAATTGTCTTGAAATCAGGTTTTCTGCTCAGATCTCTGAAGTAATGACATGATCCGCATTGCCGTCAGGTTATATGACAGATTGCGTTATGGGACTTTAGCCATCATTCCTAACTGCCTGGGATAGGAGTCAATCAATCTTTTTACATCTGTAGATAGAGCAAGACTTTGGAAATACATTTTGAGAGCCGAGTGTTTGTTTAGTGAACCTCTCCCACCATATTTCCTGACTGCTGGGTGACACTGTTCCACCAGTTTTACGCATTCATCTCAGGATGGTGACGACTCCCTGTAGCCCACTACCACTACTACCACCCCCTCCTCCCCATCCTCCCGGTAAAGTGATATCACACGGTGTACAGCTGACACTGTCGCTCTTCCTACCCCGCCCCACCGGGACCGGCGGCAGCGGGTGCCAAACCGCCCCCCGGGAGCCGAGCTGAGGACGCAGCCATGCCGAGCGATGACACTCAGCAGCCGGACTGCCGCCTCGTCTCCATCTCGATCTCCAGCGCTTCACAGAGGAGGATGCCATGAGATTTCCCACAGGCCCTCACTGGCACCTGGCTGTGAGTGAACCGGGGGGAAAGAGGGGATTACCGACGGCGGATAATGACGTGATGGTTCGGTTGTAGAGCGAGCACGGGGGCGCTCCGGGCGTCTTTAATGACCGGTGGTGGAGAGGAAATCAGCGGACTTTATTGTGTGCTTGCATGTGTTTGTGTGGAGCCGCGTACCCTACGCTACTGGACCGCAGTCACAAATAAATTAATAAACAAATAGAAACGGTGTTTCAAACAGGTTGCAGAGATTTCCTTCAATCTGAGAGGTAAGAATCACGTCTTTACAATCATCCGTGCGCGCCACTTAACGGCTCTGCACCAATTTACCCGCTTAATTGAGTAACGATGAGCCTAATCAGTGATGTAACAGCTGGCAAATTGACCTCCACCGACCAAATCAGTGGAAACATAAGCTATGATCATTTCAGAAAAGTGTTCATTTACCTGCTAGATGCAGTCCTATATAGTTTGATGATATACTAGTAAGGTGAGTGAAATCGATTTTTGGCTCCATCCTATTACTGCTTATAACAATTTAGTATGGAGTAGGCTATTGGCGTTAGACTAAGATGAACAAGAATCATTACATTTATAGACTTTGTGGGCCAAAATGACCATAACATCTGTTTTATCTTGCATGATTATGAGTGCTCTTGTGCAGGTTTAGTGTAATAATACATAATGTTTTGTACAAGCCAGATTTCATTTAAACATTTGGTGTACTAGAGTACAATTTTAGTGTTTCTCACATGGGATAACCCCTGAACACTCACTGAGAATGTGCAAGTGAGGTGTTGAATAAAAGCAAGAGTGATAAATGATACCAGAGGGATGAATGAGTAAATTTATGCTGTAAGTGAAGAGGGATCCATCCTACTGACTTTCAAACAGGCTCATTTACTGTAGCTGCAGTGCTGACCACATCACTGCTTTGGGAGCCCGAGGCGTCTCCTGAAATTACAGTTATAACTGATGTCATGTCTTTTCTTCTTTTCCCAGGAGGCTTTGCAGCACAGTCGAGGATGCTATCCCCCAGATGGTGACTTTCGCAGGTAAGTTGTGTGTTTTTATTTTCTCTACACGCTTACGGTTTCTACAGCACAGGTAAAAAAAAAAGGCAACTGCAAAACTATTGCCACAAGTTTCTTCTAGTGGTGTCTCTGATCTCAGCTCTGCACAGGGATTCTGCTCTGGGCGAAATGTGTAAGTGCTCACTTGTGTTTTAGCTCTTATATCCTCCACAAGGATTTGGATTTCAGTTTTCTGCCTCTTTTTTTCAGTACAGAATTAACCCCTGCCCTGGCAAGCATTGTAGTTCTTAGGTTGCCTATTCAACTGTGAAAGATCCAAAATAAATAACACTGAGGTAATAATGACGCATGGTAATCACCCCAAACACAAAAAGAGACCAGAGTGAGTGTACGCATTGTCAGTCATATGGAAAAAACGGATGACTGAATTCCGTTTAGACTATCTGAAAATGAAATCATCCACCCTTCCTCCCTCCTCCTTTTTTTTCCCTGTTTCTCGTCGCCTTTGTTCCCTCCTGCCCCAGCAGTGGGTGTCTCTGTCCTAGATGCGGATGTATTCCTCTCCTCACACGCTGAGATGAGTGCTTTCAGAGGCGGATGAGGCAGAAAGTCCCAATTTTACTACCTGGCTAAATTGCCCTGTGATGGAAAAATGTTGTTATAGGAATGAAAGTTGAATAATTGAAGCCCCTGGGCTTTAAAATTGCAGGGACCCACTGTGATTTCCAGCACAAAGTTAGAGGCCACCTCAACAAAATATTCATATCATTATTTAAGAATGGATATATCAAGGATCCTCTCAGGTACTGCCACCCTTTCTCTCCATCTACCACCCTCACTCTCCATGTAAGCTCTCTGTTTCCTTCTCTTAGCTTCTCTATTTCTTCTCTTTGATAATAATCCATATTCATCCAACCTAATACTTACTCTTATCAATATCATCTAATACTACTTCTTAAAAGGGTGTTTAAACACTGATGATTTTCAGCATTAAGCATGATATTTTAAATCTTACTACCTCTTTCACATGCTTAAATTCTGTCTATTTATCTGCAATGATACAGGATAATGATAAAAATGATATGATAAGGGCCCTTAGCGAAAGTGATGTCAAGGAGACATTTTAAAGAATAAATATAGAACAGAATAGAATAGAGCTGCTACATTTAGTTGATTAGTTGCTTAGTCAACCAGGAATTTGTCAGTCAATTATTTCAGTCAATTATCAAACAAAACAGTGCGAAACATTTGTTGGTTCCAGGTTCCCAAAATATGAGAATTTTTTGCTTTTCTTCTGTTTTATCTCATTGCACATATCTTTGAACTTTGGTTGACAGAACTGAGGATATAGAAGATGTTTGGTGTCAGTTCAGGCTTGTGATGGACTTTTGATCAACGGTTTTTTGGACAATTTTTAGCTGGAGTCAAGGGAAAGTAAGTTTTGTAAAGACTGGAAGCAGGGAGAATATGCAAATCCCCAATTTATGGGGTGTTACGTGCCAAACTGTGTCTTTGCTGGTAGCAGTGACTTTCAAGAGTCTCCGCTGGTTGCCTGGCAACCTCCAAGTGAGGAAGTCACTGCTCCCTACCAGATTCAGTCCAGCACATAATCGCCAATGAATCAACAGCGCATCTTTTTTAGAATTTGTTTTTTGTACAGATGGAAAAAAAGAGACGTAATATTTTAATTAGTGAGCTTTAGAGGTGCTGATAGGGGGATTTTGTTACCTACGGACAGAGCCAGGCTAGCTGGTTCCACCTACGTCCAGTCTTAGTGCTAAACGAAGCTAATCTGCTGCTGACTCCAGCTACATATGGAATTGACTCTGACTCTCATCAAGACAACAAGTAAGCGTATTTCCCAAAATGTCAACCTACTCTTTTACTTGAAGTTGAGTTTTCTAATTCAGTTTTCATTTTTAACGTTCATGGTTCACTCAGGCATCGCATGGCCTACATCTGCATGCCCAGATGTAGGACAGGTAGATTCAAAAAGTCCTGGGTTCCAGCCATTTTAAGGTGGATTGCACGCACTGTGGTCACTTTACCTTTTCTGTTTTTACTATTTATTGTTATTCTCTATTGTACATTTGTGGATTGCTTATTTTTAATTGTAACTATAATTGTCATTGTCATTTCTATTGTTTTGCTGCTGGCTGCACCACAAATTGCCCGTCTGGGACAATAAAGATATCTTGAACTTGAACTTGAACTTGGGGGAAAAAGCTCCTACTCATCACCACATCATTCCACGTAAAACTTTCAAAGGGAAACAGTGTTTTTAGCCTTTCCAGTTTTCGATCAGGGAAATGTTTGATGGGGGATGTGTATGTCGCGTGTGAGCTGAATGTGTGCATGTACACAGCAGTCGTTCACGTGCATGCTCTGTGCGATTGCGTTAAGCTGACTGTTAGGATCGTTTCGTCTCCCACAGAGAAAACAAATTAAAATATGACACCTCTCAGCTGCCTCTCATCTCTTGCTTTTCACCGTGTCAAGAGACGACAAAACTGCTAAATTTAGTTCTGCAAGTGGAGTGTGAAACCTCTTCACCTCGCCCAACATTTCTAACATTATAAAGGCTGAAACAAGATGATGTTATGGTAGCTGGAACAAAAGTGTAATCATCCCATTAATACATCTGTTTATCAGTATCAGAGAGAAAATGATTTTTGAAAATGTGTTTTCATCTGAATGGATTTCTGAATTATGATATTATTAAAAACGTTTTTCCACTATTGATGAATGGAGAGGTGACATAAAAAAGGAAAAACCTGAAAATATCATAGAAACCCGGTGAATGCAGATGCTTCTATACAGGGGGAGGGGGTCTCTGAATGATTTAAAGAGTATGACATTCATGTGAATTATATGCAACAGGCTTCATTGTCACCAGATCTTAAACCAATTGAATTCTTATGGGAGATTTTGGATCATGCCAGAGAGCTCTCTCCACCTTCCAGCATCATCAATACACCAAATGGAGGAATGTGTCTGTAAAAATGGCATTCATCCCTCCAGCAGAGCTCCAGAGGCTTGTTGGAGCAATAAAGTCCTGGGCTTTTTTTCTACTGTTGTCTCATATAAATCTGATGGAGATGTCAATTCTGTATCTGACCAAAAATAATGAGCTAAAAACTGAAACATAAAAGCAGGCATTCACTAAAAATAAGAAGCAAACAAGTTTTAAACAAGCGTCTTAGATGCTGAAAGAAAATCACATCATGAAAGACAACAGTTGTTTGAATCCAGCAGCGGATCATTGTTGCATGTTACCCCATTCCTCTCTCCCCCTTAATTTTCTGTTATCACTCCACTGATCCAAAGAAATAATATACCCCCCTAAAATATGCATGTGTAGAAAAAAGAAAGAATGAAAGATTCTTTGATTTGTTCTCAGTAAAACGTTTATTGATCCTGACAATAAGACTATGGGAAATGGTCTCTCTTCTGTATGCCCACAATATGACAAACTGATGTTCAATTCAATTTTCTTTGCTTCACCACTTTCAACACAAGAAAAACAAAAACATCAATATCTCATTATATCTTTGTTATTATGTCATCACTTGTAATCATTTTCTAAAACAATCAGCTATGATCATATCATCATGACACAAATCCACTGAGAGTGAATGAGCAATTATATCGATCATCACGGTTCATCACGTTCAGAGTAGTTAGTTGACTTGACAGTGTTGCCGACAGCTAACGTCTCTCTCTCTAACCACTCATTATTGCCTTCATGCTGCTTTAAAACTCCCTTAAAATCTCAGGGATATAGATACAGTAGTCCTTATACAGTCAGGAATGGGATCCTTGAAGCTCACTTGACAGACCCACAGTCTATCTGGTCACCTTGGACTTGTATGCTTAATGGCTTAAAGGAGGTTTTGTGTTCCGGAAATCAAATGCCTGTTGGCTCTTCTGAGACTGCCTGATCCCCCTTCATTTCTTGTCCAAGTCAGTGACTGATTGGATTTCTGGCAGATCCTGTAACTCCTTTCAGACCCCAGTTAAATCTAAGGGTTGTTATATGTGCATGTTTGCTCATATTTGTGTTTGCATGTTTCCCAGTTGAATCAGACAGCTATGAACCCACTGAGACTCATATATGAACTGCATTGTTTAAGATACTCTGACAGCGTTAGAGTTGAGTGTCCCAACCTCTGTCACTTGGTGTCTTTATCTCTCCACTCTGTTGGAAACTCTCTAATCTGAGGCTTTACCTCAACGTTCCCTTTCTAGCATAATTTGGCTGCATGTTAGTCAAAATCACTTATTTTAGCTTCCAGAAAAAGTCCATTGCTGTGTCTACACAAACAGAGCAGTTCATAATTACTGCATAAACGTGCTAGTGGCTTTGGCAGTGTAGCAAAGGTCTTATCGTGCCATGAAAGCCAAGGGAATTAAATTGATAGACCAAGAGGGAAATGATGTACAGTGTGGTGAGAGAGTAGGAAGTGGCTGAAAGAGTGAATGGGAGAGAGAAAAGAGGAGACATGAAGCAGAAGGAGGACTGAGGAGACATAGATAGTGAGCTAGAAAAAGAGAGGAGATAAGGAGATGGAGAAATGAGGAGCAAGAGAGGGACTTCACAACGCTTTTAACGACATTATCGTGGCCCGTGGTGTATATAATTTAGTACAATGACGCAATGGAGGAACTGCATAGAGGGAGTTGTCTTTGAGGGCAGCTCACATGCTCGTTTTAACACAGAGACTCACATTTCTCTTTGTGATTGTGGCAACAGTTCAATATCGTCAAAGTTTGAAAGCTGGGTGCTTTCAACATCAAAGGTTTAGATTAATCTACCTGTGTGCAAACCATTTTGCAACTAGATTTTGTTTGCTTTTAGACAGTCGGAAAGCAGAAAGACAAACGAGGAGAAGCCTTCTGGGTGGATTTCACTGTAAGCTGGGGAACATGTGTCAGGCAGGAGACAAACCACCCAACCCTGAAGTAACATTTGTTTAAAGCTGCTAGCTGAGATTTTCCAGTTATGACAAGAAGTGCCAGAATGTTTAAACTATTTCATTTGGCAGTAAGACTCAAATTCACTGCAAATTAACAGCCTTGGGATGTGCATAGCTTTTAAAAAATAACATCAATACACCAGTGAGATGAGAAAGAAGCCTTTTTGCCAATTTAATTGGGATAATTAAATGTTGTTCTTACACTGAGCAATATCTGGGTGTTTAGTGGTTAGTTAATCATCTTGAACAGTAAATAAACAAAGTCGTCTGGTGTTATAATTACGATAATGACAGTACTTAAAACGTAGCATTTTGCCTGAAATCAGCTGGCGTGTAAATTAGTTTAAATATATGCCAGAATCATACATTTTATATAATCATTTAAAAGGTCAGTTTCTCTAAGTGCATTAATGCTTTGATTAACTACCATGCAGGCATAGGATGTGTTTATTTCATATTTCAGTGTGACTGCCAGTAATCAAGGCCATGCACATATTCTAACTCTATTGCACACAGTGAATTTATTGCTTTCTGATAGAATATAATTATGTGTGTGTGGACATCTTGATTTCTTTTCATTCATAACATTTTTGCTTTGCGTGCGTGTGTGTGAGTGTATTCAGATTTTTTTTTTTTGTGCCTTTAACCTTTAACCTGGCTTATATTTTCTCACCCATTCTCAACAGAATATTTAAAGATTTGTCAGTCAGGTGCCCAAATGAACTCTGAAAGAGGCCTTTCTTGCTGTAATCATTCCTCATGTTCATACTTGCTAGATCCACTTCAAATGCACTTTCAGTGTAAGTCATGGGGGGCAAAATCCACAGTGTGTCCAGACAATCAAAATCAGACAAAAAAATGGATTTAAAAGTTTATCTGAAGCTTATATGAGCCTTCAGCAGTCTGGGTTAGTCATATTAAGATATCTGCCACATTTACAGTCTTTTAATATTTATATTTATGTTATATTTTTGTGTTTCCTCAGACAGTGTTTCCCTGTTGAGCTGTAGTAGAAGTATAGCAAAAAAAGAGGAATTTAGGCACTAAAGAGACTGTAATGTTTAAAGATAATTGCTTGATTTGACTAATTTAAGCAGTGTAAGCTTTCTGCTGCTCATAATGGCCATTAGAAGATCCCTTCATAATGCACTTACGATGTAAGTGAAGGGGGCCAAAATCCACAAGTCTCCTTCTGTGCAAAAATGGATTTAAAGTTTATCTGAAGCTAATATGAAGCTTTCACTGCCTAAATTAGTCAAATCTTTCCACATTGGAGCCTTTTTGTGACTGTAAATGTGGGAAATATCCATTTAATATGACTAACTCAGACTGCTGAAGCCTCATATAAGCTTCATATAAACTTTTTAAATCCATCTTTGCACAGAAGGAGTTTGTGGATTTTGGCCCCCATCACTTACATCGTATGTGCATTATGAAGGGATCTTCTAACGGCCAGTATGAGCAGGAGGAATGATTATGGCAAGAAAAAACTGTTTCAATGTTCATTTGGGCGCTTGGCTATTGCTTTAAGACAGACTTGAAAAACTGTGAACCTGTCCTTTAAACTGTATGTATTTTGGGAATTGTGCAGGTAATTCATTTTTACTTACTGTACTGTGTTTCCTATTGACTGTACCAGTATGCAGTGTGTACTATCCAGGGGGATCACATGATGACAATTAGCTATGCAACTTTGAGAGGTTCTGTTGAATCAGTCCCAGAAGCACTAAATGACAGAAGATGCACGTACGAATCAGATTTAGTATGCTGCACATATACATGCTGGCCATATGGTTAGTGTGCACAGTAGGTGCTGCTGTATTCACCATGCTAATCCATCTACATCCTGAGTCTCTGTTTTCCATCCAAAGTGGTCCTGTTGGAATTCAGTCACACTGTGGTAGTGCATCTATTATGTACAATTTATGCATATCAGTTTATGGATTTATTGTGATTCCAGATTCAATGCCATATGAAATAGCTGGGGTGATACACTAGTGCTGCAACTAGTTGATTAATGTGACATTTTTGATAACCAATTAATAGTTTTAATTTATTTTAAATATATGTTGCTTTCCACCATTTCATATCATTGTAATTTAATATTTTGGGGTTTTTAGACTGTTGATGATGGTAAATAAGCAGTTAGAAGTGCAAGTCAGATTAATCACTAATGAAAGTACTTGTTAACTGTGCTGCTGTATTTCCCTCATGCCAAAGACTTCCTCTTGACAGAAACCTCTTTGTCTTCCTGTAGGAGTTCCAGCGAGAGGAGGTTTTGAGAGTCACGCTCCACAGGCCTGTCATGGTTTTCTACCTTTTCACACTAATCCATCTCTGCATCTCCTGCTGTCTTCTAATGTAAGTGTCCTTCTCAGCTGGTAAAGCTCCAACAATAATTCTAACAACCTCTAAAAACAACACATTTTAAGCCACAGAGATATTTAGACAAATTTAATGGAAAAGTTACACATTTTGCGAAATTACCTCATTCGCTGTCTTTCTGAGAGAACGATACCAATCTCATGTCCGTGTGTTGTGGCCAAAGCTGAAGCCAAGACACAATTAGGTTAATTTAATGAAAGAAAGCAGGGGATACCTGTGCCTAGCTCTGTCCAAAGTTAAAAAAAAATATACCTCTCAGCCTACCTATAAAGCTCACTTATTAAAATGTTCTATCTCATTTGTTTAAAGGTAGAGTCAGTGATTCTGAAGAAAGATTGTTAATATTTGAAATGTTTTTCTTTTCTTTTTTTTAATTAGTTTATTTCGAACATGTTAAAATAACAAAACAAAACAAATAAGCTGTGGTTATAACAAAATTGAAATGACAGTAAAAATTTTAGGCATAAAAACAAAACAATAAACTACCAAACAAATGCACCCCTCCCCAGAAGCTCCGCCCCCCCAAATTCATGGGTGTGTGTTGCCAAGGCAATGACCAAAAGCGAAGAATGGGAGAATCCAGAGTGATGCGTCAGCTGTAGAGTCACTTCTGTTCCTCTCACACATTGTCACAAGCGGAAAAAAAACATTTAATCTCATGTGAGCACAACAGTCCGTCTACACTGTTCGTCTCAATGCAGCCGCCCTAGTTCATCCCCGACCTGCATTCAGTGTATCTGTCCACAAAAGCAGCTGTCTGTCGGCAGCTCCTGGGGAGCTAAGGCTACATTCACATCGAAAGTCTGAGTGCTCAATTTAGATTTAATTCTCAGGATCCATTTTTTTTGTTTTATTTTTTATTTTAAATGTGGCCAATATCAGATTCCAGTCTGATCCTGCACTGACTTAGATTGCACGTTGTTATATGAGGCCACTGACGTTAGTGTTTACGATTTCATTTCTAAGTCGATGTGCAGTGGAAGCCAGCAAATTTGTGAGCAGATGATAACGTTGATGAGGAGAAAGAATTTATTTATGGCCTATTTTGGAGCGATGGCTGTTGCTTCTGTGTGTAGGTGTTTGCGGATACGGAGAGGGAGCCAGGAGTGGTGGGATCATTATATAAATGGCTTCACAGACACATATTATATCCAAAATGTCAGGATGTCAAGGGGCTACTTTTAATTACATCTGCAGGGCTTAATGCTCTCAGGCACCATGCCTGATTTCAGGCATAGAACAGTTTTAAATTCATACTTGACACATTGCACACATTTCGTCCTGGTCAACATTTTTGGGTTTCTCACCCAACTCTTGTCTTGCTTTAACCGAAGACACTTAGTTCAGATTTCCCATCTCACTGAGAAAGCAGGTAGGAGTTGGCTTGTATTGGCTGGGGTGACGTAAGAGTTACATGAATTCGAATATGTTCAGGTTGTGGTTGCAGTGCAAAAAATCAAACCTGTACCTAATTTGAACAAACTGCCTTCAACAGGCTGATTGACAGCAGAAATTTACTGAACAAAAGTATTTTACATGCCTGCTCGATGGGAAGAAATAAAAAGTGTTTGTATTTATTGATTGATTGATATGGTTAGTAAGCTGAAAACACAAACACAGTGGCATATTTGTGTGATTTAAACAGCTGCCTGCTCAGATTACACCTCACTAAATGCAACTAAAACAGAACTGGAGCGTAAAAAATGCATGTGGTCTCCATGAAACTGTCTCGGATTCAGTGTGGATTGATACATTTAATAAAATGAAAGCGTATCTGTTCCGTGAGACAACGCTTTCTATGTGAATTGGCCATGGCCTTTCTCTCTCTCATCAGTTTGCAAGCCCTCCCCCACCATTCAGCGGGTGCTGGAGACGGGAGACTGTAATGTCCTCACACAGACAGCTGCTCTGATGACCTCCCCCCTGTCCTGTGCACAAGCACGAATGCTGATTGCTGATTGCCTGTAGTAGTGTTGGGTGACTTGCTCCAAGCCACTGTGTTTACATGCCCATTTACAGAGCAAGTGCTGTGTATGAACACCTGACTTTTTTTTTTCAGTGCACACACAGATGGGACAGCTGGCGGTCCGTGAGGAGATATTCACTGAAATTGACAAAAAGTGTACTGGATTAGAATCACTGATTTTATATGAACACACAGAAATGTAGAAACAACAAATTGTGATTTTAGGGGTTAAATGCTGCAGCATAACTATTGGCCTGAATATATGATACAATACGATACAAATATTCAATATTTTATTCTGGAAATTACATGTGAGTGTGGCTCATCTTGTATTTGAGGACTACAAAATAACATGTTCACAACATCTCTCTTACAGAGTGTGTTGCATTATAGATTGTTTGTAGCCTTAATGCTAGGCTGGTTATAATGTGTCTGTTAGTGTCGGTCAGCACTTAAGTGTTTTGTGAAACTCTAAATGTGCAGAAGGTTCTTGTGTAACATGTGTTTCTGCCTGTGAAACCCTAGGAGGCAACTGGCACACGCAAAAATCAATGACGTTTTGGTTATAGTCTAACTTAGGCTATTATGGAATAATAATTTTTCATTTTAAAGTCAATTTTACATTTTTTCCATCAAAAAACAACATCCACCATCCTGCACAGCCTGCCTACCAATCAAAGTTAATACATGTGCAAGTAACCATTGACCTGTGTAAATAGTAAACAATACAATACCTGCAACTAATGCTAGAATATACTCTAAACATTTGTTTATCAAAATGAAACAGAGCTTGATGACACTTCTTCAAATAACCTTACATTGCTGACCAGTCAAGGCCTACAACAGCTGAGGAGGATGCTTCTCCATCACCCTCCCCCTCAACAAGTGCAATTTCATTGGCACCAGCGGCTACAGAGATGGAATCAGAGGATGCAGTTTAGTATAGCATCAAACTGGATGCTGTATTTTGCCAAACTTGCTGCCACTTTAACATTGATGTGAAGGAGGACAGATTTAGCAAAGCAGGACTGAGAAACTGTCAACATCTTGACTAGTTTTTGTATATAGTACAAAGCTATGAAGCTGATGCTGCTGCTGTGGCCAGACAAAAAGGTTTCATGGGCTCAAAAGCTGGAAGAGGTGACATTGTGCATCAGGTCACAAAAGACAAACAGGGACAATTTGCTTACTCCATTGAAAGAAACCAGGTACAAGGAAGACACAGAAAACATGGAGAGATGGACCTTTTTTGAATTGTTTGAACTGATTTGTGCATATTATCCAAAGATAAAAAAGCACATTGAAGAGCTTCCAAGTTATGAAAAAATGATGAGTCCTGAAATGCAAAACGACCTCCCTGAAACTGCAGCATCGCTTCTCAGAGCAGAAATGGTGCACATACTGACACATGCTATGCAATCTTTGTTGACGAATACAAAGACCTCTCCAAGAAGGACTAATTGCTGCCTGTGTGAGGTACATGCATAATTCTGGCTATCTGAAAGAGAGAGCTGTCAGATTTGTTGCAGCAGAGGATAAGACATCCTCTGGCATTGCTGACAAAACTTTGGAAATACTGAAACTGCTGCAGCTGGATCCTGAATTGTGTGTGCGTTTCAGTTTTGACAGGGTGTCATCATGTCAGGTAGGAAAGCTGGGGTGCAAGTGCTGTTCAGAAAATCTTTTCCACCTCGCAGTGTATGTATATTGCTACTCACACTGCTTTAATCTTGTGCTTTCAACAGCTTCCAAAGTGTCTCATACTGTGTCCACTTTTTCTCATGTTTTAAAATTGCTGCACCGCTTCCTGACTGGAGCCAACAGACACACAATTTCAGCACATCCAAAAAGAGCTTCACCCTGAAAGAACCTGTCTTGAGCTTGTGTGTTCCACAGATATTAGATGGAGTCTGTCAGTGGAGTTTTTACTTTTTATGACGTCATATTAGAAACACTGAGTGAGTTTG
This sequence comes from Scomber scombrus, assembly GCF_963691925.1. Classification (NCBI taxonomy): domain Eukaryota; kingdom Metazoa; phylum Chordata; class Actinopteri; order Scombriformes; family Scombridae; genus Scomber; species Scomber scombrus. The sequence goes on along the minus strand of NC_084988.1, from coordinate 10,000,963 downwards.
TGGAAGGTTCTGGCCAGACCGAAATAGACGCGGAGTCTTTTTTGCAACATATACAGACTAATTGGTTCATCTTTCTTCTTGTGGCATTTTCTAAGCTGTTCAGTGCCAGTGATTTTGCAGCAAAATGCCTACAGTCCCCATCTGTTTCAATGACTGATTACATTCATGTGATTGAGGATCTCAGAAGAACTTTTGCTACATTTAGAAATAACTTGGATGGGGAATTTGAGAGAAGCAATAGGCTTACCGATGATGTCATGAAGAAAAATGATGTGCAGAACTGGGACCTTGTGGGCACTCGAAACAGGAAACATATATATATATAGAGAGAGAGAGTAATGTGTTGTAAAAAAAAAAAAAAATTAGATGTGGCATACCCACAGTCTTATTTTGCCACTAAGCTAGTGGAGTAAAATATATGTCTTTACTGCAGGAACACAGCAAGGACAGGATCTTCTGTAACACAATTAAGATTTGGGCTTCAACGATGAGGACTTTCTTCTCATTGGATTAATAGTATCTCAGGGAAATTTTTGGGAAATTTTTCTTCCAATGGCACGAGTGTGAAAGTTTGTTGTGTCTTCAAAAGGTCTTTTTTACCAAAAACAACTGTTGGAAAGGGGGGCTTGTTATATATTTAGACCAATAAAAAAAATGTGTTGATGAAAACCAGTTAATCCATCTGCTTCTCACCTCTCTACAGACTGTTTCCAGCTGTTGCACTGGTTGCCTGGCAACCACACTATGACAACAAGAAAGTCACAGCCATTATTTGCCAACTGATAGTTACACCACGTTTGTGTACATATTAAACATGCACTGTGTTAACTTGTGAGCTTTACAGGTGTCAGTAGGCAAATTCTGAACTTTGGACAGAGTCAGACCAGCTGTTTCCAGCTCAGTCCTCCAGTCTTTCTGCTAAGCTAAGCTTACTAGCTCGTGCAGACATTAAACAGCTTACTGAGACACTTAAAGTGGGTTTTTCTTTTAATATATCACTCGTCTGTTTCTGTTAGGCCTGAAACAACCCCAGCTGTCTGATAACAGCTGCATGATAAGCAACTAGTTGCAACATATTTCATCAGTTGCAGTTACATCATGATGGTACATGAATATACTAATTCAGCCTACATTGGTTATCTTTGCAGGCAATATAGAAACCTTTGTTGGACGTAAGTATGCTTGAATATTCTGTATCATATTTTAGAGTGATCTCCAGCTCTGTCAAATGTACTGTGGCTGTGTAATAGGCTCATTCACATTCTTCTTTTTCTACTCTTTTTTTATTCTCTGTTTTCAAATTTCTGTCTCTGGTGGTCCCCATCTATCCGCCTCTCTATTGCTTTCATTTTTTTCTGTATTGCTCCCTCTGAAGGGTTTGATGGAGAGCTGGTCGAATGTCAGCGGGAACTATTGTTATAACCGGAGGAATTCTCGCCGGAGTGATACTGCTGTGCATCGTAGCAGTGCTCTGTTACTGTAGACTCCAGGTATCCTGTGTGTGCATGTATGAGTGTATGCGTCAGACATTTCAAATGAGGATTTAAAAAAAAATATATATATATATATATATATATATATATATATATATATGAACTTTCTCAATCAAAACTTTATGTATATTCAAAAAAACACACAAGATAAGATGTTTTTTCATAGTTTGGAAGCAGAGTAGATATTTCTGGTACAACCTAACCCATTTCTCAGGTGCATGGAGGAACATTTGCATCTTATTCATAAATTGTCTGTAAATTCAATAATTTACAACTGAGTGAAATGCAAATATATCATTATAAATAATCCTATAATTTAAATAGGGGTTAAAGTTCTGTTTTAAAATCCTATAATACTTAATTCAATACATTGTACACATTTCCTCCTGGACTCTTTCTCACACATCTTCTCTTGCTTTAATCCCTGTGTAAGATATTAAAATGTAACTTATCTCAACCATTGTATAAATGCTCACAAGAGATATAAATGTTTTTGAATTCGTGCTTAGGGTTTAAGTTTTCATTTTCATTTTCCAGTTATTATTATTTTTAGTGTAAGTTTTTACATTTTATGCAAGTATTGTTTTCAATGATGAAGTTCTTTAGATTATAGCAATTTAGCTTTCAAAGGTCTTTGTGTGCATTATATTCATTATTAATACACTTATTTTATGAGTCTTGTGTACACACACACAAACACACACACACACATATATATATACATATATAAAATTGCTGATCTAGCTAACTAACATTCTAACATTATTACATTATTTTAGCTTAAGTTAAGAGTAAACATAATTTTTAAAATTCATATGTGATTTCCTGTTTTCTTACTGATTCTGGGCCAGTTCAGACCAAAGGCTTCTTGCTTGATTTCTTTATTGGTGATATTAGGCTATACAAGTAAAAGTGGATTTAACTTGCCCCTCTCCCCTTATATCGTTCTCATCTTCTCCCTGCAGTATTACTGCTGTAAGAAGAATGATTCTGAGGTGGACATGGGCTCCGTGGTGGGAGCGGACCCTCTCTCTCACTTTCCCTGCAATGCTTGCAACGCCCTCGCCATGGACGGTGCCGCCATCACCCCCGTCTCTCTGGATCAGCTGGATGCAGGCTCTCATCACAACCTCTGCCCCACTTGCTCACCATACTCCCTCCGCTCTGGACTCGCAGGCGACATGCGTAATGGAGGGGAGCGGCTGGGCTTCCATACCTACTATGAGAACCCATCCGTCTCTCTTCCCCTGTCTGTCAACCCACAGGGCTCCTCTCCTCTGAGTTACTACAGTCCCACGGACATGTTTCCTCCCCCGCCGCGCCCCTACAGCACCCAGGTTTGACCTCTGCTGCACCGTGAGGACTTGCACAAATTTAGAAAACTCTTACTTACACGTCTGACGTTCACATGTTCTTGTGTGGGACCAAATTATGTTTTTCAATATCTTCCTGCAGGTGATGGATTATGATACAGCACAATTACACACACATGCCCACATAACTGCACATGCCCACATTCATCTCGGGGGGGGAGCCAGCCCACTGATAGAGCCTACATGTGGGCAACAAATCCACGGGCCAGCTTCCAACCCCCGGAGAGCTGAAGAAAGGAGCATGAAACAGTGTTAGATCAGCAGGGAAATGGCATGTAACTCTAGTAAAACCTCAGTGTGTGTCACACAGGGCCAGTTAATGTGGTCCTCTGTGAATGAATCACAAGTGATCAGCCCTAAATCCAGGCTGATGCATTCATTTAAGCCACGCTCGAAGGTGGTCTGGGACACGTACGACATAAAAGTGTCACCAGAAACACAGAAAGACAGCCTAGTCAATTTGTCATGAAAGTATTAGGCATGGAAATTTTAAAGTAATTCCCTTAAACAATGTGAAAGCTTTTTTCAAACCATTTGTGGCAGCACAAAACAAATACACAGTACTAAGTATTTGAATCATTAAATAAATAAACACAAGTAAATTGTTTAAGTTTTGAATTAAATAAAACTTAATGATGCCATCACTAAAATGTTCTGCTTAAACATTTCGCTAAAACTCAGTCATTCACAACTTACAGGCTTTTCCAGAGGCCACAAATTGGATTAAAATAAACATACAAGGGACAAAGTTCAGCACAATCTGTATTCAGGATCCAAATTTTATGTAGTTTTCTAAATGATTAAATCACCTTTTAAGAACTTAAATGATACAAAATGTTTTTTTTCTTCCATGAAAGCTTAAAACAATAAACATGGGATGATTTTGCAGCAGAATAAATGTGATATTTAAATCATACATTAGGTAAACACAAATTTCCTAAATTAAATGTTTTAGCAAATAAATGCTAAATCATGTAAATGTTTTGCTCCTTTTATCACTTCACCTGTTATTCACTAATAGCCAAAACGTTAAAACAAAAATTCATCATAAATCACTTTATTAAACATGCAGGACAGGGTGCTTAGAAACTAAGTACAGCCCGTTCTGAGTTTAAGAGCTGTAAGCTACAAATGCTTATATCAAGTATGAAAATTAAATGGCCGTAGTAACAACTAGCACATGTCTTGATTATCAGTTGATCGTGAGGGATTGTAAAAAATAGCTAAGATTTTAAAGTCTGGACCCAATGCACGTTCAGAATAACCACAGTAAATCCCTTTTTCTGGATTTATGGCCAAAGACAAATCTCTATTTTTCTCTGTTTAATTCCAATTGTAGGTTTCCACATTTAAAATCTAATGTGAGCTTAAAGGTGAAATCTGACTGCTGCAGACACATTGTATGAATATATCAGTTACAAGATACAAAGTCTGAAATGGACCACTCCCTCCTCCACCACTAGTTTCTGTTATTCTCCTGCTCCTGCTAGTATTAACTGAAAGGGGTGAAATACTACCCTGAAACTCTCCCTTCACCCCTGCCCCTCCCCCTCCAGTTTACTGTACATGAGGGCTAACAGTTTTTCTATGAGTCGTTGTTGTTTCCCAACCATAGAAACTGCAACACGGAGGTGAGGTATTTGTGTCCAGAGAAAAAGACTGTTGGTAAAAGAGAAAGAAAATGCGGGTTTTTAAGCATGTGAGTCTTGTGGCAAAAAAAAGTACAGTTGCTTTAACGGCAAACTATTTGAGAGTTTCAGTCTGCAAGAAAAAAAACTTGATGTGAATTTTGTTTTGCTTGTATTTTCACTTCTGGTAAATGGTAATGCAACTTCTGATAGCCGGTTGGTTCTGAAAGTGTCTTCCATATAAGTTGATGTATTTAACTTTTACATGTTTACAGAATGAGATCGATGAAAAGAAAAGAAAACATCTTAAGACTTTGGAGGTGTTGTTGGCAGAAATCAGATAGGATCATGTACCATATTTAGTTGACTTCAAAGCTTAAGTTTTTGTATCTATAAGCCATTATATCTGCTACAGTATAGTGACAAGATGCAGTTTATTCCACAGTACTGTATATGCCTGAATATATATATTTTTAAGGAGTGTTGTAGTTTTTGTGAGGGATGTCAGGGTTTAAGTGTGTGTTAGTGAGTTTGTACCAAATGTGAGTTTTCAATGCTCTTCCTTCATTTTTCCTATGTTATAAAACAGCAGAGGAACACAATGTAAGAGCATGAAAATAACACTTTTGGAACAGGAAATTCACTTTAAAATTGAGATAAAAATGTGAAAACACACAATGATATTGAGTGTTACAGATCAAAGACATATAAAGGATATTTATTCAGTATATTCCAACACAACATTGTTTCCACTGAGCTGTGAGCTTCATCTTCACATTTCCTAACTTTCCTCACCTCACATCCCCTTGTTGGGAAGTATGTGCTACATTAGATATGTATAACGATTTCTTTTGTTTAATTTAGATGTCCACAAAGCATACAGTAGGTGTTCACTGCCACTATACTCAACAAATATGGTCCCTATATTTTAAGCTTAGTATCACCAGTTCTGTGACGACCAGTTTGTTGCGCCACAAAGAGCACCATCGCTGTATCAGAACTGACCTGTGCCCCCCTTCTTATTTTTATGGTTTCCTTTCTCTCGTTCTGATTGTTGAAAATTGTATTTTTTAGATTTTTTCCTGTATTGAAATAGAATACGTTTTGGTATGCCCTGATACAGTGTACTTTAAACTAAAAAGGAAAATCCACCTTGTTTCACATGCCTTTTTTGAGGAGGAATAAATGTTTATATCTGGACTTTTCTTTTTTTGGTCATCTTTTCTTCCAGTGACTCAGACAGTAGATGCACAGAATGTTGAAATCACAGTTTCTGATGAGAAAAAAACCAAACAAACAAGCGGTGAGTTTAAAAAAAAGCACAGAGGGGACTCACATGAAAATTTAAGTGAAATCAAAGACAGAAGTGAAAAGTATCTACACATGGAAGCTCAAAGAAAGGGAAGTGAAACTGAGCTGTCATGGAAAAAGAAGACAAAACATTTTTTTAATGAGGGATTCCAGACAAATTAAGAGAAACTATAACAGTGGGGTGGAAATGAAACTGAGTGTCATTTATGGGTGGAGCTGCCGAATCTTCTTTGTTATTTTTACATTCATGCTCTGGTATTCTATCGCTTTACCTGCTGGACCCGTTTGCACTCCTGTCAGGCTGCTCAGGCCAGCACAATAATAGACAGACTGGGACTCAGTCACACCAACACCCTGGGGCAAAATATCACAAATACCACATCCTTTATTCCCTCCTAATACATCAGCATTGTGTCTTTACTTGCTGTTATCATGGAGACGTCCAGCAGGTTCACACAGCATCTGTGCCAGCATCGAGTAAGACTGTAAACAAAAGGAATGGATGATAATTGAAGTGTATGAAAAACAGAAAGACATACTGTGGGAGCTCATTACCACCAAAGGAAATCAGAAACACTCAGATAGCTTGAGAGAGAGAGAGAGAGAAGACATTCAGGTGACAGCATAAGTAAGGTGAGCAAGGTAGTGGGTGTGTCTAAGACTGTTGTTCTTTCACACATGCTTAGGTCTCATATAAACCCTGTTGAACCTGTTACTGCTGATACACCTGTTAACACACACACACACAGACACACACACACACACTCCTTCACCTGACATTGTGTGTATGTGACTCTGGCTGCTACGTATTAGGTTGTAGAGTGTGGAAGTATAGCTACACTGTGTCTACCTGTTGGGATATATCTGTTATTCACCTTTGGACTGCAACAGTTTCCTTGTTTTGAGACAACCTGGACTTTGTAGTATATCCTGTTTGTACTCTCCTGCTGGACTGCTCGCCTTCAAGTAAAACAAAAGCTGATTCATTTTTCTGAACTGACTTTATATCTCTGATTAACTCAAGAGATGCCATTTTTATTTCTTGGAGTTTTTTGATCTAGGTCTGATTGTGTGCAGTCTGAACTTTATCTGGTGTGCTCGACACACCTGGTGGATTTTCTCGATTTCTCTAATTGGAGTTGGAAGCATTACCTGTAAAGGCTGCGCTGGTTTGTGATTGTGAGTGTTAGCAGCTCCCAGGAGGCTGCATATTCAGCCAAGATGATGGAGGAGGTGTCCATGATGACGGCGTATGACGCGCATGTTGTGGGCCAGATGAGCGAGGACGAGATCCTTGCCAGTCTTGTGGCTGAAATAGAACCTACATTCACAGTAAGACTCACTGTTTCATGAATTAATTTCATTATTTTCTTTTTAGAGTACTGCATTTAAAATTAACAGCTAAACTGCTGTCAACTCATGAAGTAACCATTAATTAGATCGAAAACTAGAGCATAATTCTGGTATTGGTGGGACTCATACAGGGTTACTATTTTCTCTTTAAAGTAATATTGAATTTGCATGAATAAACTTGAAAATGGCTTATTTTCACTTTAGTGCAAAATATGGTGCAAAATGTAGATTATCTTGCTGCATGAACAGATGAAGCATTACTACTGTACGACTGGCATGAGCATAACAGACCGCACACTGTAACACATAAAACAGTCCTCTTTATGACAGATTTGTGATGGGGTATATGAGGAAATGGATTCTTATTGTTCATTTTAGATATTTGAGATATGGAAATTGTCATTTCAGGCTTTTATAAAATAAATCCCTCCTTCTACTGTTATTCCTTCATGCATCCTAAATTATCATCCTCCCATGTGCTCAACTCTTTCTTATCTTGTCCTTATCCCTATCTTGATCTCTTTGGGCCTGTTCTTGATTTGTTGCGCTTACACTGCATCCCTCGCTCATATCTGTTTGGAGGAGATAGCTTTCTTCAGCTCAGTCAAATATGACAGTTTTGTTAAAGAAAAAATATTGCAGTATTTAATTAGCCTTGATCGTCTCCCCTCAGGTCCCAACGAAGAAAGCAAAACTGAGAGAAAGCCGGCTTCAAATAATGGATGATGAGGAAAAAGAAAACCCCATGGACAAATACCTGGTCAGAAATCTTTGACTTCCTCCAGAAATTAATAATTAAACCTTCACTTCAACTTTAGTCCATCTCATCTGCATCTTGAGATATGATGGATTACATTTCTAAAGGCTGTATGGGAGTGAATTCCCCTCTATACCAGCCTGAAGGAGTTTGTATTCTGTTGTGTCCTACACACTCTGACACTGTTCTGTGTGTTTTGCAGAAGGAGAACCATCGGCTTCAACAGGCCAGCCTCCGTCTGGAGCAGGAGAATGACAACCTGGCCCACAGACTGATCACCAGCAAGGTTGCCCTGAGGAACGCTCTGAACAAGGTGCGCACGCAAAAAGGACACAAGAGTTTAATTATAAAAAGCAAAATCGTCTGCTGAAGGTCATTTTTCAGAAAAGGGTCTAATAAAAGGATCACATTCCTGCAATATATGAGCAGCTCTGTGCTCGACCTTTCCTCATTTCTTTCCTCAGTTTTCTTTAACCCTTATTATTCCGGTCAAATTGGGCCTGTTGTTACATTTGACAGCGGTAAAACACCCTAAACACCATTCCAAAAATCTATTTTTGCCACTAATACAGATTTTTGTACATACAGGGAGTGTTTTGGGTTAAATATGACCCGTATTATGACCGTGGTTCTCCTGTTTTAGGTAACATGGGATCGTAATACAGTGAATTGTGATTGCCTTTTCTCTTTAACCCAGCAGCATAAAAACCCAAAGAATACACTCCCTCTGCTCTCTGAAAGCTTAATTAAGGATTACTCACTCATTTATTAATGACTGATAAGACCGACTCTAATAAAATGGCCTGAAGTGCTAAGCATGCTGTCAATTTATGTAAAGATATATAAATCATACTGCAATGATTTAAGTGTCTAATTTGTTTCATCAAATGGTTTAACACAACCCTGAAATACATAATCAAAAAATTAAACTGGTAGATTAATTTTCATGTGGCAGTTTTCAATACAGGGCAAGATTTACTTAACAATTTTTAATTAGTATTCTGAATTGATCGAAAATGGATACACAGCATTCAGGATCTGGCCTATCCTCATTTACAGAGTTTTATGTATGACACAAGAATAAAAGCATCACATTATCTGTTTACAGGCAGAGGACAAAGTGGATGAACTCGGCAGGGACCTCCTGTTTACCAGACATCGAGTGCAGGCGACAGAGGAGGAGAAGAGGGGGAAGGAGGAGGAGGCTGAAATGGTAAGAGTAAAGATTTCTATAGGTGTGAAGATTTTATAGCACCTCATAAGTCATAGTCATAGTGTGTTACTGTATTCGTAGGTGTGTGTAAATAAAAGATTTATTCTCCTCTTATAGTTAAAGGAGGTGTTTCGCAGAGAGCTGGAGAAAGCTGAGCAGGAAGTCAAGAGGTCATCGGGCATCATTGCAGACTACAAACAGGTACATAGAATTGACAACAATGTGATTGGAATAAGGAAAATGAAAAGTAGACATATAAAGAAGTTAAAATCAGATGCTCTGCCTTCTGCTCAGATCTGCTGTCAGCTGACAAACCGTCTGGAGAGGCAACAGGCTTCCCACAGAGAAGAGTTCGATTCACTCAAGGTGAGAATGGCTTTTCCCCTGTGGAGCTCTATGGTCGCCCCTCATGCTATTATCTCGTCCTTTCAGTTAATTTTGAACACCATTTTGCAGGGTCTGATTTTACAACCTCTTCCGAAAATCTGTTCACCCATTTCAAACGCAGTTAATGCCTCAGTGACTTCATTTTCTCATTAGGGATCATTTTATAGCAGCAGGTATCAGTGATATCAATTGTTGGCTGTCCCTATTCAGGCACTGATCTAATATTATACCTGTCACTGTCACTCTCTGCCTTTGCAGAGTGCAGTGAAGGCTTGCCCTCATTGTCAACACATTGTAGAATCGGATGAACAGTCTGCCGCAGGTCAGAATTCTCTAACGGAAGAGTCAGCGGGGGACCATCTGATGGCCGAACCAGGCCAGGAGGGGAACACCAGAGGACCCAGAGAGGCAGAGCAGAGGAGGGAGGACCAGGAGAAGGAATCTCTGAAGGCCCAGATTAGGGAGCTGGAGCAAGAGTTGGCCCAGACCAAACTTCAGATGGTGGAGGCCAAATGCAAGATCCAGGTAAGATCAGACCATCAGACAACAATGATTAAATGTTTTCAATAACCAGGTCAGATGACAGCAGCTAATAATGCTCTGTCACAAATACACATTTAAGCATATCAACACACACACACACACACACACACACACACACACACACACACACACACACACACACACACACACACACACACACACACACACACACACACATATATATATATAGAGAGAGAGCAAAATATTTGTGCTTGCAGGTACTTTCCAAGTAACGTATCAGTTGCCTAATCACAAACTCAAGAAGTGAAAGGTTTCAAGTGCATGCCCATTTTTAATTTACGATCAATTTCACTTAATGCTAGCAGAGAATGAGTTTAAATTCAATTAAACCTCATCAATGTGAAGCATCTTCATCAAGCATAGGTTAATATGAAAATAGAGTACAGCTGTGTATCAGAATTCTGAATGTGTAAATTTATCCAATATTTAGTGACCTCAAACATTATTAAGAAAACCAATTAGGGTCATACAGGGAGGCCTGAATGAGTGGCCACAGCAGTAATTTCAGACAGACCCACAGTCCAGATACTAATGGTGGTGAAGTAAAACCTGAATCTGGATGATAAAAAAATCACTGAATCTCACTAAATATTTAGGGGGTAATGGTGGTGATGGTCTGAAAGACAATAATATTAGCTTCTAAGGACTGATGGCTCGAAGAATGCAAGCGGGAAGATTATTGCTCAGATGGGGAGACATCCGAATTTGTGAGTGTGAAGGACTAGCAAATTCTAGGAAAGCAGAAGTGACAAAGAAGATTAGAGTAGGAGGAAATAGCCAGAAATTACACACAGATGAATAAAGGAGTACGTGTCAGAAAAGATTGGCCTTACTTAATGTTCACCAAAGCTTTATTGCTGATCTGAAGTAATCCAAGTTTTAAAGGATAGGTTCCCAACTCACAAGTCTGTCTTAATAATAACTTTTTTCATAATAATAATAATTTATGCAGCACTTATCATAAGCACGTTAAAATGTATTTTACAAAGACATAAAAACAAGAGAAATTACCAAATAAACAATTAATAAAAGCACAGCTACATGTTCATTCCTCCTCTTCATACTGACCATTAACAGACCCCTTTATAACACACTTTAAATCCAGTCTTCCTCCTGAACAAAAATATATGTATAGATTAGTTTATCTGAAGTATTTTATACAAAAAATACTCTAACTTTAAAATATATTAATTTGATTTGACTCATTTTGACAGTTGAAGCTTCACATAAACTTTTAAATATATTTTTGCTCAAAATGAGGACCCAGGATTTTGTCCCCCAACACTGACTATTGTTTGACGACAGATTTGAAAAATTGTGAACCTATCCTTTAACAGTAAACTCTAACCCAAAATTAGACCCATGAAAAACTGACTGACTGAAATACAATAACAACTATTTGGCTGCACAAATGAGGACTAAAAATAATTCATGTTAAGATGCTGCATTTCTCACATATGCCTTTGTAATACTCGCACAGGAGCTGGAGCACCAGAGAGGAATCCAGGCCAACGATCTCCAGGAGGCAAAGAACAGCTGGATAAGCAAGGCTTTTACCTCCCTGCGGACGTCCAGTGGGGGGCTTCACAGTATTAGTGTACCAAGAAAAGGGGCTCCGGCAGTGAGCTGGAGCCTCCACAGCGGCTACCTCTCTGGATGGAGCACCAAGAAACTATCGTGGCCTCACAGAGACAATCAAGAAAATGTCTGACAGCTTGGACTGTGATTTTACACAAGTGCAGATCATCAAATTATAACTGGACACTATAGAGGGATCAGTGTTATAAAAATGTGAGGTGGATCTTCCACAGTAAGGCACACTGTGTTCAATACTATAGCTGCTATGTCTTATTTTGTGCACTAGAGGACAGTGTAGAGCACAAAATGAGCAGATGAGAGTACCTGAGAGCACTACAGACAGGTATTCATTCACTTTGTTGTATAATACTTTCCAATCTGCTGTACTTTGTCCTTTTCATATTGTAAACCTATTCCATTTGCCACCTGATATGTATTTTTGCGTATATTGTTTATCTGTAAACCATCTGAAAGCAATATTAAAACAAGTATGGCACAACTTTTTTTTTCTTTAAATTCATGTTTTGACATAATGAAACTTGATGCATCAACAGAGACTTAATGTAAAACGGTTCTTTTTTTGAATGACGTTTCTTTTGTGAGAAGCTTCCTCTTTCACTTTGACCTCGGTTGCTTTAAAAGTGCTCAGTGATCAGCTCTCACACAAACACCCAGCTCAAACACCCAGGGAATACCAGCTTGCTTTTGATCTCTGAACTTTGAACGTAGAGTGAAGTAGAGAGCAGACAGAAACAGAGCAAAGAACAAAAGAACAGTAGAGGAGAGTAGTCAATATCTTGCAGAAGTGAGGCTTGACTGCAACACATTCAAAAGTATTCATAAGAACTAAACTTGGGTATCAACTTCTCCTGCCTGACGGACTGATGGCTGTGATGGCTGGCAGTGTGTGTGTCACTGTGACTCTTCTCATGTGTGTTGTTGGAAGTCAAGCAATAGACCTGCTAAGGGCAAATGCTGCATTAGGGAGTAAGTACAAATCTTTAACAGTATGCTCACAGTGAATGTGTGTGTGTGTGTGTGTGTGTGTGTGTGTGTGTGTGTGTGTGTGTGTGTGTGTGTGTGTGTGTGTGTGTGTGTGTGTGTTTGTGTGTGTGTGTGTGTGTGTGTGTGTGTGTGTGTGTGTGTGTGTGTGTGTGTGTGTGTGTGTGTGTGTGTGTGTGTTTTGGGAAATAGCTGAGTTTTTGGTCAGTGGTTAGGCAAGCAGTGGTAATAGTTAGAATTAGGGTAAATCTCCAGAAAATGAAGTCAAAAGTATGTTATGCCTTATGTTGTGTGTGTGTGTGTGTGTGTGTGTGTGTGTGTGTGTGTGTGTGTGTGTGTGTGTGTGTGTGTGTGTGTGTGTGTGTGTGTGTGTGTGTGTGTGTGTGTTCATCATGCATGAATCAGAAATTGGTAGATGTAATTACTCGATGGTGTTTTAACTCTTTCTAGTGTGTGTTGTAAAGCTGCTTTCTTAAACATTATGCTATGCTTTTAAGGCCTCACATCTATGTTTATCAGTGAGAGCTGCCTCTGGAGAAAAGAAATTGCAATCTTGCTTGAAAAGCTTTTTGATAATCTGTATATGACTATTCAAATTCACACCTTGGTTTAGATGTTTTTAAACCTGCATGGAGTGATGGTTAAATTATTTTCCAACATGCGCGAACTTTACACCATTAGTTTTATTTCATTTATTTTTTAAATTGCTAAGTTATTTAATATTGAATTGATTTTGTGTTTTCTAAATGACAAACTAGAAGACAGAGACTACATGGATACATTTTTATTTATTTAAAAAGTAAATCTGATATATTACAACATAGACTTTCTTTCTTTATTTATTTAGTTAAATTTTGCTTCGTCTTTTTTGTAAGAATTACATCTGTATCATGAATTTCTGAAAACCACGTACCAGGAATTTTACAAGATGTCCTTTTATTTTAATCGTAGGTCACCTCCTTAACATCTGGCCAGCGACAACAGATGAAAATTAGCCTATTAGACTCTGTCTCATTAAAATTTATTTTTTTTCTGCTGGTTTATGAGCTTTGTTACCATCAAATAATGACAACATCTATGGGAAAAAACAGTGCGAGTAACAGCAATTTCTTCCTCCAGATCCTCCCTACACTCCCAGGGTGCACTGTTGGTGTGCAAGCTATCCAAACCAGTCTCTTTGCTCCTGGCCTGAACCTCCTCACTCTCCACCAAAACACTACATCGCCACCTACAGGTAAATATAACAAATAAAACCACATTCGGTGTGCTGAACCAAACAGCCGACCCCTTTTAGTGAAACAGACTCCAGTTGTCAAGTGTCATTAAGGAGTTTATTCACTCATTAATATGTCTGTAAATGGGTTTGTGTGTGCATTTCAGTGAGAGACACAGACAGCTGGACACAAAGCACTGTCAGCTCATCCAACCAGGCTCCTCATCCTCTGCACTGATCTCAGCATCATCTTCCTCTGATCGGGTACTAGCTTTATTTACATTTGCAGCAGTGAACTGCAGATAGACTGAGGAGGCGTTTTCTGTAATTCAGTCAATTTGCTTTTAACCTAAATGAAACAAAGCACACATCGCTCATGTTTATAATGAATATTATGAAGAAATTGATGCACTTTTCAAAGCTTTAAGTGTATTTGTTGATCCAAAAACTTTCCACACAAAGTTTACAGGCTGAGTTTTGGAAACCCCTATTCGTATTTCCCCTTATAGCTGTGATAAACAACAACAAATAAACAAGCTGTTAGTGTGTGAAATAATCCAGTTTTTCAAAATGTTGTGACTTTTTTTTTCTTTGGACACATGTAATGTACTGAAAAGATTCCAATGTAACATAACATAATATCCTATATATTTCAGCTCTGGCACTGCCTCCTACCTGACTTAAAGCTTTTCACTGACTACATCATCAACATCACAGCAGTTTATCCCGGCAGAAGCAGCTCCCATCTAAAAAGTTTTATGTTGGAGGAAATTGGTGAGAGTTGAAATGATAAATAATCCAGTGTTAAAATATAAAAAAGTGATGGATATGTGGCATCAATATCGATAGAAATACAATTTCACCACTTTGATTGATATGATGATATTCTGTAAGGACAACCTTGTTAAAAATTGCTTCCTCTGTTTTTCTTTCTCACTGTAGTGAAACCAAATCCTCCCGTAGATGTTCGGGTTTCCCCTCATCCTAAAAGAGGCGTGTCGGTGAAGTGGTCTGCTCCCCCTACTTGGGCTAACCTTGACATCTTCCCCCTAATCTATGAGATACGATACCAGTGGGAAAGCAGGGGCACTCCAGAGTCTCGCAATGTAAGAATGCCACTTGATGATTGTCACATAAACAGCAATGTGATCTAAAAAGTCAATATTTGACACATGCACAGATACAACATGTGGAAGTTCAGAATTACCTAAAATTTTTAGGCAATGTTCCAATTTGAAAGTTTCAAAAAGTCCCTTTGTCTGTGGAATTTTCATTGTTTTTTAATTTAACAGTGTTGTGCATATAATACTTACATTTAGTAATTCATCTGTTTGCCGTAAAACAAAAATATTGAACTTAACGACTCCTAAAGTCTTCAGAAGCTAGTGTTTCACCAACAATTATGGTAACACTTTTTCTAAGAAAAGGAAAAAAAGGCCCTCTTTTTATAAAGGCTTTGTAACTTGTAACTAATGACTTAATAATGGCCAATTAATGCCAATTCTTTATATCAGTTGGGATGTTATGAAGAATTCTTCTGACACTTCTTTATCCTCCTGGAAAAACATTTGAAGGATCTGTACCAAAATCCATGTATTAATGGATTATTAACACGTCCAGCTGCAGACTTTATTGCTTCTTAAAAATGTTATGTTATTATGTTGCAAATGTTATTAATAAATACTTTAGTTACAACTTATTATTTCCAATAATTGATTGAACAGCAGTCCCCTCATGTAGCTACTATGTTTGGATGTGAAAATAATACAGATGACGTTACATTTTTTTCTTCCAGGTGGATACATATCCGTATACCAACTATGAACTGAATAGGCTTACCCCAGGATGCACCTACCAGTTCCAGGTCCGCGCTAAGGAGCTGCTGGGTCTGGGCGAGTACAGCGCATGGAGCTCACCTGTGAACATCACTCTACCAAAAACAAAACTGTGAACACTTCCTCTCCCTTTTCCTCCTTTCGAGCTTCTAATGAAGTGAAACTGAGGAACTGAACACATTCTTGTTGTTCTTTTAAATGCACAGTCAATGCCTGCTAAAGTCACTGATATTTTATTTTATTTATTAATTAATATATGGATATTATCTGTACAGTGTACAATCCAGTTAAATTGTTATTGTTTTAGTATTTATTGTAATACTGTTAGTTTGTGTTGGTTGAGTCATTCACCTTAAACATAAGGCACTGTAATAATTGGTTATGTTGTTATAACACTTTTGGTCCAATTTTTTTTTTACCCATTTAAGATATATTTAAAAAAAAATTTATAATCGCGGGGCAGCTTCATGTTTGTGTTAAAATTTGAATAAATTTGCATTTGAAATCAATCAACAGTGCAGTCAGTCAATCACATCCACCACAAGTGGGGTGACAAACTCAGAGTGCCTGACACCCAGAGTGAAGGACGGTGCCTTAGAAAGGTGTATATGAAACTTCTCTGGACTGTAGGCGCCAGGACCAGGAATAGCAGAGGAATAACTGGGCCTCTTAGTCCTATTTTGCATGGAGAAGGAGGGCTGACGCTGGCGGTAAATGTCTGGGTTGGTACTGTTGTATTTTCCCGGTCCAGGGCTCTTTGAGAGGTCTTCAGAAGGAGCTCCGACCTTCCTTCGGGCTGAGAAGCTGTAGCTGGGGCTGGAGGATTTGTGGGGAACCTGACAGCCCAGCACATTAGGAAGAATGTAGCTGATGGGGTGAAGAAGACAATATTTAGGTTGAGCTTCAGAGACTTTGACCATAAGAAAATAATTAAATATCATCAGCAGTATCTTTTAATATGTCTCTCCTCCTGCCTTCACCTGTTGGGTGCTGGCACAGCATCCACAGAGCGATATCTGGTGCGTGCGCTGATGGTGTAGGACGGTGGTCTGCGCTGGGAGTTGAGAAGTGGAGCTTTCTCCGGGCTATAGGCACCTGGCCCTGGAGTCTGGAAGGACTCACCTATGGACATAAATATAAATTGGTTAGGACAATTCTCCTTTTCTTTTATTGTCTCTTCTGTATTACCTTTATCAGTTGTACGCCTCCCTCTGCCCAAAATGGAGTAAGATGGGGTGTCCATTCGACCAAATCGGGTAACATTGGCACCAGTATGGTACCTTGGTCCTGGGCTGGAGTCTACAGAGACCACTACAGAAAACACACACACACACCATCTGACCTCATAAAATGCTCTGAATCAATTCTAGAAATGTGTTTAACACAATTCAGTTACTCTAAAATGAACTTTTTTATGAACTCTGTGAGTAAAAACTGGGCAAATGCAGCCAGTATAACAGATAAAACATGCAGACTATGAAATTTGCATGGGATTTGGTTTGCGAGAACTCACTGGCGCTGCTCATACGGCTGTGGAAGGAGTAGGCGGGGCTGCTGGGCTTGGTGAAGTCATGGTTGATGTAGCCAACAGTAGGGGGCAGAGCATAGCGTCCAGGGCCTGGGCCTGACATCAAAAAAGAGGAGGATGAAGACAGGGATGAAAATGATGCAACAGACTCAGCTCTAAGCAGCAGTATAGCACACCCACTGCTCTTTGGCTTGGGCTGTATTGTCTCTGATGATTTCCATATGGAGTCCTTTGTCTTATTATCTATGGTTTTGCATTTTAATGTTCTTCCTCCACTTGTTTGGGAATGTATTTTAAACAATGTAGAAATCTCAAAAAAAAAGTATGGAGCAATGACCATAATGCTGTGAGAGATTTCATAGCAAAACCACCTCAGCTATAATGCAGTCCATGCATGTACAGACACACACACACACACACACACACACACACACACACACACACACACACACACACACACACACACACACACACACACACACACACACATACAGAGGTATACACACTTCTTGTACTGACCTCTTTCTCTAGCAGAGATAATTGGCCGTTTCTTCACCACCTCATCCATACTCTGCCAGCCTCTTTCTTCCTTCTTCTTTGTCATCTTCTCTTCCTTTTTGGCTCCTCTGTCACTTCGGACACATCCTTTTCTTGTGTGACCCTCTCCAGGTGATCCACGTCCTACCAGGCTGAATTATACATGACCATGAGGTGAAGAAATCCAATCTTGACCAAGGCCCAACCTCCTCTCCACCTCCTTTGCCCAAGGTCCCTTCAGGACAAAAAGTTTTAAGAACCAGGACCAAAAAAGTCACCTCTGTCAGGGCTCAAAAGAGTAGAACCAATGTTGAATCTGAACAAAATTAGAACTAAAGATTACAGCTAATAATGTATTAAACATATAGATTCAGAGGGAAAGTGCTTTTTTGAAGTAAAAGTATCTTGAGTGGTAAAGCACTGGAACATCTAATGTAGTTCATTTGTCATCCTATTCTGAGGCGTCAGGTTACTGAACTTCTAAATGTGTGCGAACATCTAAACAACATGTATTTGTGCTGTAACTAATAGCATCTCAGTGCACATGCTATTAAAAATGAAAGGACTTTCTAAGCTTCTGTTACAGGTGGATATTTGATAAGCTCTGCATTGCTGGTAATAAAAAAGATGGACTGGTGAACATGAAAATTTGGCCAGTGTTTTGTATTATTGTACTAAGTAAATGTAAAAATGTATGAATGTATAATCAATGAAAAACTGCAGCTTTGCTCTTGACAAAAAAGTACAAAATCAAACTAGAAAGCTTCAACTTCTGGGATTGTGAGAATTCCGGGACTTAAAAAATGGGGTTGCAGGCAACCTTAACTGCTAGTTTTGCACCCAGGCAGCATCTGAGAAGTGTGAACTGTGGCAGAAAAGCCCTGAGGAGGATTAACTTTTGGCAGAGACTTTTGGCAGAGTCATTCACTTTCCAGTGCCCACTTGCACTCCTATTCTACTAATTCTACCACCAAACACAGAGGTAACTAAAGCCTTTAGAGCAGATCAACGACAAAGAAAAACCCCACACTGGTTAATTATTAAACACCAGCGACTCAGAGTGGCCATAGTCTTAGTAACAAGACTCTTCTCTGTCATCAGCAGGAGATAACCTTACTACATGGTAAGGCACCAACAGAACACATATCCGTAGTCTTAAATATCCCTGATAAACAGTGAGAGAATTGAGAGAATGCAGTGTGTAAAACTGCCTGTTATGATGAGAATGGAATGCAGATTCAATTAGGGCAATTCTTTCTCAGAGATATCAGTATTTTAATGCCCCTGGTTATATTTTCATTACTGTTTGTGTGTTTTTCTGTTAGTTAGAAGGAACGCCATCACAGTTTTAAATATTACTTCTTGAAAAGTTGAGTCATTGGCCCAGGAACATCTATTTAGATTTAGGTGCATACAACACTACCATGTGGCCAGCATGTTTTGTTTTCATATTTTGCCATAAATACTGAATTGTGAGGTGCTGAATGCTGGCCCATGCCATGCTCATTTCTACATAGACATTTTCTGACACTGTTTGTAAAACATTTTTATCATCACTCCTTGAAATTCCTGTGACATTTTGTGTGATTTGATATTGCATATGCCGTTCCATTTTTCTATAGGCTAACTGTGTGCCAAATTATTATACTGATATGGATACATGTTCCTTCTCAGTGTTTTCTAGTTTAGTCTCTTAAACTGGTTGTACTGACTTTTCTATCTGATGTTGACTGTTGAGGTGTGTCCTAATTGGCAGAGAGCAACAGTGACATTCTGAATCAATGAACTATCAACAAATGATAAAAGCTTAAACTGAAAATATTATTAATATAATTAGTCTATACACATTTAAACAGTGTGTATTGTTTTACTGGCTTTTTTATGGATGTTTTTGGCTTTAAGGCATGCATTATTTTGACTCTACTGTATTGTTGACATAGTTAAAATATTAAACTGCTTTCATGAATGTGGAAATGTGTTGCAATAGATAAAGAGTAATTACAGAATATTAGATACAATAATTTAATAATGAAACCCTCCATCTTTCTGATTTGAAGAAATATTGCTCTACATCATACTGATTATTGCATCCTTTTTGCTTATTTTGGGGTGATCTAAAGTGAAAATGTTCCTTTTGTATCCATATTACCCAAATTGTGACCCAAATTCTCATTATGTTATTGGTGCTCTACTACTCTGTGTTGCATACAACTGAATAACAAACTGTGTTTCTGAAAACATTTTTATCGGACAATATTTAGAGATCGATAACAACTTCAGTCATTGGTATTTCTTTACTAACTAAACATAACTTAAGAAATAAAACATAACTTTATACAGTTTTAAATATGCTGGTACAATTCAGTACAAAAATAAAGGCAGTGAAACGTCTCCATACACAAACACCATCAGTCACTGTCACTCAGAAATGTGAATTCTGGGTGAACCAGTTTGGCACATAATCCACTTATATAACAAAACATGAATTAGAAATACTGTATAATAATTTGTAACTTTTGTACGTCAGGACCACAGTGAAAATTAAAGCTTTGATTGGAGTATCCACTGATGCTGTATAACCACTAGATGGTGCTTTGGATCCACAGGAGATACCCAAAAGATGTCACAGGGTACTTTTAGATGCTTCGGCAACACTTCTGGTTGATTTGAATCTTTGTGCACATTTAGAGCAGGTACACAGCCATGTCAAAAATATTTTCTGATGTCCGAGTTAGTCATGCTACAACGTCCTTTTTTGAGGAGAGTAGGCCACATGGCCTCTTTCTAGCCATGCAAAGATACCAGGTTGTCTGTGATTGGTCCATTAGTCTTCTTAGTCCTTCCAGGTTGCACCTTTTCAGGCAAATCAGTGCTCATGTTGACTGGAAAACATGTACAAAGGAAGGATATCCCACAGTTTCTCTTTGGATGGCTGGTGTCTCCACAAATTGTCCAGAGCAAAATGATCATTCCCATATACGAACACAATCTCTCTTTCTCGTTTCTCATACACACATAGACAAAAACACAAAACACACTAACTCAGTTCTTTTCTCGACTCGGTTTCTGCTCGTAAATGCAGCGTGTGCTATGATTTATCCCCTTGAAGAACCTAAATTGAAAGACAAAATCTGTTAGCTGTCAGCTTTTGCAGAACAGAACATTTTTACTGTGAGTGTTCATGTTTGCAGCACATGTGTATGTGTATGTGTGTGTGTGTGTGTCCGTGATAATATTTGAATGTGCATGTGCATGCTTCATCCCTGCGTTAGTGATGCTTACCTACCTGGTTGCGTGCTTTGTGGGATTTCTGCATCAGCACTCTCCACTGGTCGTACAGCTTCATGGACATGCTGCTGCAGCCGTAGGCGTGTTTCCGCACCCAGCCAAAGAACTGCTTCAGCTCCCGGCGCAGGGTGGAGTTGGAGTCCCCACTGGATTTGGAGTCACAGGAGCCCGACATCAGCCGCTCTGTATGAGGAGAAGAGATGGTGGGAGGGAGAGAGAGAGAGGAGGATGAGTTGATGGTGGCTTTGGCGCTCTGCAATGAAACATCTCAATCGAAAGTAAAAAAGATGAGAAATACAGACAGGAGCAAAATCAGAGGAAAAGAAAGCAACAAAGAAGAAGTGAGAAATTACTCAAATATGTGTAGTGTAACTGTGTGAGTGCGAGAGTTTAACTCCAAATATTAACAGGAAGTTGTGGCTTTGAATGCGTCTTAATGTAATCTTCACTCAAAACTGTTTCATTTGCAAGAAATCCCTCCTAAAGAGTGTTTCATGGTAACTTCTGGGAAACCCTTGAAGAAGTTTTTGTAAACCATGTTTTATTTTTGCAGTTGCAGCTGTCAGCCCAATCAGTTATGATAGCATTTTACTCAGCAATTTCACTGATGACTCTAGGGAAGCAACAACCACCAGTAGCTAAATATTGCATAATCAAAGCTTGACATAGTTTTGTCTGGAAATGATTTGATCCATCATCCATGAATAAAGCTGCCAATATAATACAAAACAGGCTTGAAGATCCAAGAAGGTGAAAGGAGCACCACCATTTTCCTTTTTGTTTTGAGGCCTCCAGCAGTGGGAGAGGACTGTGGGACGTGTGGTACACCGTGAAATAAAACATATTTTAGTGGTACAAATTGCCTCCTAAAATGGACCAAAATGTTCTCAAAAAGTGAGATCAAGAGCAAAAAAAGGCTTTCTGTGTGTGCGTGTGTGTGTGCTCACCACTGTGGGGTGTGGATGCAGCGGTGGGATGGCTCCACTCACTCCAGATCCCAGCTTTGCGAGAGCCGTAGATGCCCACAGGGTTACAGCGGACCTGGATACGATACAACATCATTAGCTCTGAAACACAGACCAACTCTGACTTAAACTGACGTACACTTTTATACACACACACACAAACCTGGACAAAATACACTGTTCCAGGTCTCAGTCCTGCCAATCTACACGAAGTCTGATTCCCAACGTCATCCATCACCTAAAAGAATAAAAAAAAACACAAACAAACACAGAAGAGTTGAGTGCTGGAGCTTTGACCGCAATATTAAATACCAATGGGCATAAACTATAACACAGGGCAGAATCAAGATGTAGAAAACAAAACCGCAAACCATGTACAGACCTAAACATGCACACCACATTGTTTAGTGGCTCCTGATCAGCATGTTTATGAAAATATTTCAATGTTAGCATGCCTTCTGGGTAAAATCTGCTCTCTATTATTTATTACGGAGCCGGATATACTGGAACACACACAGACAGGAGCATGCACAGGTACTCAAACATGCAGACGGCAGAAATAAAGATATAGGAGAAGAAACGCACACTGAAGTTAATAATCTTGTCTAATAGTTCCCACTTTCTGTCTGGCATTGAGTCTGTAAACACTTGTTAAGAAGGACTAAAACAGAAAACAGATCATGGAAATTAGAGGCATCAGAGGGCTAATGATGTGACGCGGGAAAGCCAAATCGGCACAAGTTACCTAGCTCTGAGTGTCTTTACGGACATATTGAAGACATTAACAGCTAAGATGTATCCCGCCATTCCTCAGCATGACCTCATGATTAGGGCCGGTTCAGAGAGAAATGGCGTTTGTTTTCACCACCGAACCCTTAAAGCCACTTGGATTTAAGTCTCCTCTTTCCTCCTTTCGAAGCGGTCTCATCCCTCTGCCGCCTCTCCATTCCCGTTCTTTTCTTCTTCCATGTTGCGAGCAAGGACTTGCTTATATTATATCTGTGTAATTCCCCCTTAATTACCAGAGAATCTTCTCTCTTACCCAGAGGACTCAAATGAAGTCTGGGAAGCAACATCTGCACGGCCAAAGGTTTCACACTATATTTTTCATTCATTACAAGTTTGAAAAGAGGTATACACAGTGGCTCTGGCCTATGTTTTTCTCTGGATCAAAACCCAACTTCTAGATTCATGACTGGTGAAAGTTTTTGAGCAGCTCAAGTATTAACTCATCTGGCAAAGGAGGCCTCAATCAGAGTAGATTATAGGTGATTACGGCATTAGGATGAGAAACAGCTGGGACAGTGTTTGACTGATATATCTGTTCGTGAGTAAGAGACAAAGAGAGAGGATTTACGCCCTTATAACTATGTGTCCTTGTCCTTTACCTTCCAGTCTTGGCTGTCCTCCAGTCTGTAGCGGATCTGGTATTTGGCCTGAAACAGGAAGTCTTTGAGAGCTGGAGGGGCCTCCCAACGAACACTCAGCTGGTCCTCCAACTGCCCAACGCGACTCACACTCACACCTGACGGAGGGTCCGTGGTCACTGGAGGAAGATGAGAGAGGGGTAATTTAATAAGAACATCCTATCTTATTATCTTTGGGTTTTGGACTGTTGGTCAGACAAAACAAGCAATTTGAAATGTCACCTAGGGGACACAAATATTTTCGAATATTTGCTTTGTATTCTGAGATTTTATAAACCAACCAAATGTATTATTTTTTGTCAGATGAATCTATAAAGATCATAATTCTAGTTCGTGAACCTCTCAATTGACACTTTTGCACCAATGATAGCATTTGATTCAATTTTCAAAACTATGCTTGATTATTCAAGAAAATGTGAAATTATAATGATAACTCATGTGTAAGTATAGAAAAGTTAACACAATATGAAAATGTATGGATCTGGTGATGCATTGTAGCAAAAAGACAAGCAAGCAAGAAGATACTGAATGTCAGGACCTGTTGCCATCTTTTTTTTACTTTGAAAGAATACAATCAAACCTCATGACTTTACTTTCCTTCAGTCCTCAAAGCAGTATTACTTAATCATTTGACCCATTTAGGGGCAGTAGAACAAGCTGGAAACACAACATTGGACATGCTATCAGCAAAATGTTCACTAATAGTTATGTAATAACAGACACAGAGCAAAACCAGCCATAACTGCGAGGAACTGCCACAGTAATTCTCTGTGGCTTGGTTGCTTTAAAACAGGGCTTTCAAATTACATCTAAAAATTGGATCCATTGTTAATTTCATTTCAGAAATGTCTCAGAAAAAGAGTGTAGTTTCCACACAGAAATAACAGTGGCTTGTAGCTGTGTCTCTGATGTAATCATCATAGCAAAATCCCAAATGTACAAACAACGATGTCATGAGAGGCACAAACTGTGGTATTTTTAAATTTATTGCATCCATTAACAAGTTTATTTCTATCCTAACAACGCAGTGATTGACTTCTGGCGTACAGATGGCCCAGATTATCGTTTTGAGCCATGACTCCAAAAAATCATTGCTTAGGGGCTTCTTTCTACATGTCCGGCTTATGTTCGCAGGGTCAAGGAATCCATTCAATTCAAATTTAAAGTGGTAGGAGTGATGTCTCTATGTGTAACAGCACATTGACGGATTGTTCAGCATTGGCGGAGATTCGCGGTCTCTCGAGTGCGTTCTAGTTTCTGGAGAGTTGACTTGTGTGAGCTGGGGTCTTTTCATCTGACAACAATTATGTTTTTGACAAACAAACATGTGGTGACAGGCCATTATTTTAAATTTCCTCGCGTTTTCAACTTCAGTTCCTTTACATAATGTCATCCCTTACCAATAAACAAACAAAACAACCTGGGGGGAGAGAAGAAGGTGGGAAAGAGGGAACAAGATGTGAGTTGAAACAAGGGTTTTAGAGAATTTGTTTCTGGTTGTGAGAAACTGAGACTCTCTCTGAACTATGAGTGTGATTTAAAAAGTGTAAACCCATGACCATCCTTTTTAGGAAAAGCGGAGAATAAAACTAACAAATTAAAGGTTTTAAAGCTTTGGTAAAACCTATTAATACAGTAGAAACAGTAATTGGTCAAACCAACACGTATTGGACATGTGAAATGAAATGGGAGATTTTTTTTTTTTTCTAAAAAGCTTTCTTTCCCTTATCACATTAATATTGTGAATTCATTTGTGGTGTTTCTTAATTATGTTATGTTGTTTTAACTAGCAAAAGCAAAGACTTCAAAGTAGGATTAAAACAGCACGGAAGCCTAAAACAACTGTGGCTGCATTAATTTGATTCAATCTGTTATTTCAAGACTATGAGTACATTTATTTCTTTATTTCAGGTTGACAAAGTAATTAATCATCTTATTTTCACAAGTAAACAAAAGCTTGTTTTGTCAAGATAACATGATAATTATCCTGTAATCTTGCAAAAACAAATATTGTTATTTTGAGATAACAAAATATTTTATCACAAAGTTCTTGTTATCCTGAGATAATGAGATAATGTGATAATGAGATCATGAGATCATGAACTTGTGAACTTGAGATAACTAAATAAATACAATTATTATGATAGCTGTTCTTGGCTTCCATATAACAGTTAGAGAGGAACGTGGGAATTTTTAAATTGTATATGTAATATAGATGAGTGTAAATGTGGTATCCCTATACATAAAAAAGTCAAAGAGACATGACAAATTGTGTCATCTCTCAACACAGCCTCATCTCAGGGTAAGACATCAATACGTGTTGCCTCTAGTCTCTCATTTCAGAGGGCTGCCCATGACGGTGAGGTGTTCCCGCCTCGCCTTCATAACTGATTGGACATGACTGTAGGCGTGAGTGACTCATAGTGATTGACGCAGGTGTGGCTGATGTGTTTTATGACCTGCTGCTGTTGTGGAAACTGCATGAATGAAAAGAGCGTCCAGAGCAACCTGAGCGAAACAAACGCACGCACAAATCCAGAAACCTCCTACACTCTGCCTGTCTCTCAGTGTCTATACTGTTACCATGCCCTGCCCTGCCCTCAGGGTGTGTAAACAGGTGTGTGTGTGTGTGTGTGTGTGTGTGTGTGTGTGTGTGTGTGTGTGTGTGTGTGTGTGTGTGTGTGTGTGTGTGTGTGTGTGTGTGTGTGTGTGTGTGTGTGTGTGTGTGTGTGTGTGTGTGTGTGTGTCTGTGTCTGTGAGTGTGTGCATACATTGGGGAACGGAAAGGGATTACAGTTTGATGGACGCTTTTTTCTGTGCCAATGATGCGTTCACCTCTGAAACTCTATATGGTGTTTCTCTCTGTACATTTCCCTGAGACAAGAGCGTGTTGGGAGTGAACAAGGTGAGGGCTTCCAAGCTAATCACGTTGTATTATTTCAGGTCCAAACCTCAAAAGCCCAAACTCCTCAGGCCTTGAGGGTCTGCGGCCGCCTCTGAGACAGGATTAGGTTAGAGGATCAGTGTGGAACATTCCAACATGAGATAAAAGAGGGTTAGTTAGTGTTTTGTGTGTGTGTGTGTGTCCAGTGAGCATGAGTAAAGAGAAAATGAGCTCATCAAAAGAAGGTATTTCCATGCGTCACACACCTACGCCTGTCCAGGTGTGTGCGTGCATGTGTCTATGAGTGAGTGGGATAATGAGAGAAGAGAAGAATTTGGTCTTGTTGCATGCTCCGTTTGCTTAAACCGCACTAAGCTAGGCAGTGGACCACATAACAAAGCTTTAAAAGGGAACGCTGCTCAGTTCCTATCAATGTGAAGCCGGATGAATATTTGTGAACAACCTTATCCAAAAGCCAGAAGCCACAGAGCTCAAGCCAATGTTCTGTCTGTAGGAATAAAAAAGATGAATGTATAAAGTGATGTGATATTCTTCATCAACATTTTAATACCATCCATTTGAGGCTACAGCAGCACTCATAAAGCTGACGGTTAATTCGATAAATGGGGGATAAATGGGGTAGAAATTAACACTTTAACATACTGTTTTTGCTACTTCCCTCCCATAAATATCTTTAAGATTGAAAAGAACAATATTTTTGGTCCACTATACAGTATTCTGTATCAGCTGTTAGATGGATGATATTTAGATGTATTATGAGATTGACTTTATACACATTTCCATGTATGATACGTTTGATTTCTTAAAAAACGTTAAGATCTCCACTAGAATTTTATTTAAAGTTTGATGGGTTTGGTTCTGTAGGCTGCACAGTGAGAAGTTTAAGGGGTTGGGGAAAAACTGTATATTGCTCTTTGTCTAAAACTAAACTTTTATCTCTATCTCAGGCGAGAAATTGGTTTATCAGTCTATTGAAGCAAGCCGAGTTGAGCAGAAACAAAATGGATTGGAAATGGAATTTCAGCTGTTCTAAGTAAACCTTTTAAATGGAGTTTAAAACAATATATGAGGTACATTATGAGGTAATGAGGTACATTATAATGAATTAGTGGACACAACAGATTTTGATTTTGGACGTGGCCCATTGTGTTACTAAATGGCGCCTTGTTCATTCCTATTTTGCTCACTGGCTGCAGAGTCTAGAAATGTTTTTCAGGCTTCCGCAGTCTTCCAAGAGTAGTTGTAGCATATTTATCCTTTGAAACTTGTCAATTTTACATTTCTGTTTTTGTATGAATTAAACAAACACAAGATAATGTGTAAATTAGTGAGCTGGTAGATGCAGGCTAGCTAATTACCCCTGTTTCCACTCTATATGCTAAGCTAAGCTAATGGACTCCCTGCTCTAGTGCCAAAGTAAACATAGAGACATGAGAGTGGTTTAAATATTCGCATCTAACTCCTGGCAAGAAAGCGAATAAGAGCATTCCTGTAAAGTCCACGGTTCGACTCCCAGGTGAGGGAACTTTGTTGTGCGTCATACTCTTCCTTCCCTCTCTGTGTTTCCTGTTTCTGTCTACACTGGCTGTCAAATAATGGCAAAAAGCCCCCAAAACAGTCTTTAAAAAATAATAAATTAAAGAGTCAATTCCCAGCTGCATTTAAAGAACAAAGTGAGTTTAATGAGAACGAACATAACCATTTTAGCTGGCTAATGTCCTGTTCGCCTTTATTGAAGTGCTGGACTCTTTACTCCACAGATACATAAAAAAGTTGATTGTTGAATTTCACATCATTTTGTATAGTAACTGTAATCATTTTCAGATTTTTTTGTTCTTTTTTGTGTAGGATTTTAATGTCTTTCTTTGTAGTTGTTATTGTATAAACTATAAAGTTTGACCTTTTAATTTTAAAATCAGTTCACTGATATGTATCTTCTGGTTTGTTCAGCTTTTTCTTGTCATAGTGTATGACTTTATTGTGTAAATTATTTTAATTATTTTATGTGGACCACAGGAAGACTACCGACCACTTTGTGGAAGCTAACTAGGATTTTGATGAAGAATAAAAGCTGTAGATAACCTGTGATGAGAGTAGCAGGTAGAAATGGCTTCACTTTTTCGGGGTCACAAGTCTAAAACATTGGAAGCCATTGTCCCAGATTAAAGCCTGAGGGTCCACTGACACTGAGATCTAAGCTCTGAAACAAAAGTTAAAGCAAGAGGGTCAAAGGTCACTTTTTCTCATACTCACCCACGTCTAGGATGTCCAGGGTGATGACATCAGAGGTAGCCCGGCCCAGCTGGTTAGAGGCCTCCACCCAGATCTCGTAGGGTGTGAAGAGGTGCAGGTCCCGGGTGATGCTGCAGGAGTAGGGCTGGGTATGAGTATAATCCTCACACTCCTTCTCCTTACCATACCACCTGTGAGGAAAACAAGAAATACTGAAATAACTACAAACATCCTTCAATAACACATAGGACAAATACACATTGTTGTATAACGTGTCACATGTTAAGTTTATCTGGAAGCAGCGGCTTTATTGAGTCATTATTTACACTAATCTGACTGCAATAATAAATCTCCACTCAGTTGGCATGCCTGTGAGCACTGTGTGTCAAGTTTTCCTTCTTTGTGTTTTTAAATTAGTGATTTAATCATTTAAAAAATGTGAATAGAGTTTTTACACCCAATCTCATTTTCAAAAATGTTCATGAAATGTTACTTTGCACATGAAGAGCTTTCACCTTCTGGCAACTGCTGCTGCTTAAAATGCAGTCTGCCAAGTATTTTGTCTTGGTTCCAACTACAGTTCAGCTTGTTTAAGGAGCTTTTTTGAAATGTGTCAGTATCATAAAACTAATGAAACTGCAGATTATATCATGAAACTACACATCACGCCAACATTATCAGGACATTTTAAACAATAAACTCATTAAATATGTCTGAACCTGGGTCACCAGTTAGGGTCTTTACCCCTTTGAAGCTTGGTTTTCACTCCCCTGATTTACATGAGGTTCCTATATTAAATGTCCCTACATGCCATATATGTCTGGTTACTCAGACATGACATGCTACTAAGCATGTGCTTGGACAGTTTGTTTTCTTGTCAAATTTTGTAGTATAAAATAATGTAAATCCCACAAAAAGCGCAAATTTTAATGGATTTATGGTTGTTAATCCTTGGTGATATGAGCATCCATCATCCACGGTGTCCCCCAGGGCTCTGTGCTTGGTCCACTCCTCTTCATTCTATACATGCTTCCACTTGGTCAGATCCTCCGTCTCCATGGTCTCCAGTTCCACTGCTACGCCGATGACACACAGCTTTACCTCCTCTCCAAAACCATCACTGCCTCCACCCTCTCAACCCTCTCCAACTGTCTGACTGCCATTAAGACCTGGATGCAAAATAACTTCCTCAAACTCAACTCCAACAAATCCGAAGTCCTCATCATTGGTCCTGACTCCCTCACCCACTCCACTCAGAACTTCTCCCTCAACATTGACGGCTCCACCATCACCCCCTCCACCAAAATCCGTAACCTTGGAGTTATCCTGGATCCCACTCTCTCCTTCCTCCCCCATGTCAACCATATCACCAAAACCGCCTTTTTCCACCTCCCAAACATCGCCCGCCTCCGCCCCAACCTGTCTACTACCGCTGCTGAGACACTCATTCATGCTTTCATTACATCAAGGCTCGATTACTGCAACAGTCTTCTCTACGGCACCACCACCAAAGTCCTCAATAAACTCCAATACGTCCAGAACTCTGCTGCACACCTCCTCACCCTTACCCGCTCCAGAGAACACATCACACCTGTCCTCCGTGAACTTCACTGGCTTCCAATCAAACACAGAATCAACTTTAAAATCCTCCTCACCACCTACAAGGCCCTCAACAACTTAGCACCCCCCTACCTTGCTGACCTCCTTCATCACCACGCCCCCTCCCGATCCCTCAGGTCCGTCTCTGCCAACCTGCTACAAGTCCCCCGGACTAAGTGCCGGACCTGGGGTGATCGGGCCTTCTCTGTTGCTGCCCCCACCCTATGGAATTCACTCCCCCCTCACATCAAAATCTCCCCAACCCTCTCCTCTTTCAAATCTGCACTAAAAGCACACCTTTTCATACTAGCCTTCAACTCCTAGCTCCCACTGGACTCGTCATGTTTTAACCTTTGTTTTTGTCTCCTTTTGTTTGTTTGTTTTTTAACCTTTTATAACTTATAAACATTTGTTTCATAGCTTTAAATAGGGAAATAGGGAAATTGTAAAGCGTCTTTGAGCACCGCATAAAGCGCTATATAAGTTTGATTTATTATTATTATTATTATTATTATTATTATTATTATTAATATGAGTACGCTGTCTTATATGTTCAGTTTGGATTTGAGTTATGACTTTAAAAAGAAGGGGTGTGATTTTTTTCATGCAAATTGCACCAATTGCATTCAAAAGGTTTATCTTTTAACATCAAGGAAAAGCTGATGTTCAGATTACATAGCGTATTGAATGGCGTCTAACAGTGAATATGCTCTGCAGTGTGGCAGTAGTGTGTGTGTATATACCTGAGTTTGTACTTGAGTGTGTACTTTGTGCTAATGTTGGTCTCCCCCTTTCCTCCTGGAGCCCAGCTGCAAGTCAGGTCTTTGGTGTTCCTGGACCAGCAGGTCAAATTGACCGGCTTCTCTGGAGGCACTGGGACAGTAAGAGGAAGTGTTGGAAAGAGAGGCGGGAAAGAAGAGAGAGAGGGTGAAAGAAATGGGTGGAGAGAAGGGAGAGGAGAACAGATGAAAAAGTAGATAGGGGAGCAAGGGAGATGCAGGGTCAGTGAGGGTACAAAGTTACCTCCAGCCATTACTTCAGCCCCTTCCTCCTGAGTGTAATGTGTAGTAATGTTCCTCAGAAATTGGTGTGTTTTTTGTATTAATCGTTTTGTCTGTGTGTGTGTTTGTGTGTGTGTGTGTATGTGTGCTGTCTGATTTGGTCAGACTTGGGATCCCTGCCAACATTCCTCGTCTGTCAGAACACAGGGTGCTGAACACCAGTGTCGCACAGAGATTAGGATCCTGACTACACCTCCTTGTTTATGTACGTTTGTGTCTGTGAAAATTTAAACATGTGTCTCCAAATTGTAAAGGTTTTGTGACGCCTAAAAAGTACGTTTTCATCTGATCACCTTCAAAAATGTGTTTTTATGTGTATGGGAACTACAAGAAAGGAGTGACAAAGACAGCATAAAACTGTGTTTGTGTGTGTGCACTCATGTATACTCATGTATTTCTATTTTTGTGAGAAACAATTTTAATTTTAGACCTTCAGAATGAGGACATTTTGGCTGCTCGTCACTTCATAATCCTGAGGGAATAAAAGATCATTCCAGTTTATCACAGCTCGGATCTTGCTTTAGTAGATCTTGCTATCATTCCTATCTGTAATACGTGGCAAGAAACATGAGAGATTCAGGTTATATCATTCAGGATTTACACTGGGTCGCAGGTTAGCCAGACATTTGGAGGATTTGGAGGAGAAACAAAGGTAAAATTATTACCTACACCGTATTTTAAGAACATCCATCACAGACATAATGGTTTAACTTTGATCTAACATACTTGCTGTAGTTGTGTGTGTAGACAATTTTTACTGTGCAGTGAGAGAATATTACAAACATTTCTGGTGCACTTACTTTTGGTTTTATCTCCAAATAATGTGGTTTAGATACGGTGGTTAAATAAATGCCTTGTTATTCAAACACCCATGTTTCTTGGCCTGCTAGCCTTTGTTTTTTGCAATGTTCCCAAATTTGAATTACCACAGTAAATATGATAGCCAAAACTATTAAATAAGAACCAAGTTGTAACAAAACTGAATTATCCTTTTAAAGGCATATAAAAAGAATTTGCTTGGAATTGTAATTTGTCTCAACTTGTCTCTTACTGTTAAATGTTTGTTTTATGTAAAGCACATTGAGTTGCCATTGTGTATGAAATGTGCTATATAAATAAAGCTGCCTTGCCTTGCCTACTATGGTTTTTTC
This sequence comes from Scomber scombrus, assembly GCF_963691925.1. NCBI lineage: Eukaryota > Metazoa > Chordata > Actinopteri > Scombriformes > Scombridae > Scomber > Scomber scombrus. Next base: position 9,968,563 of record NC_084988.1, on the reverse strand, counting down.
AACAAATACAGTTCAATAACTTGTTAAAAATTCTTCAAATTACATCTCATCTCCTTCTCCCTCTTTAAAACAAATACAGACTCTATGAACATACAACTAAGTTTATCTATTAGACATAAGATGTCCTCTACTTCAGTAAAGAGTCAGTTCTCAGTGTATGTGCATTGGTGGCTTAATGTCTCCACATCACACTTGCATAAATGATATTTTGCATCATGAAAACTAGTTGTGATGTCACAAAATCCAGCTTGTATGTACACGTCTTGAACTCGGATTTAAGGTGAGCAAAGAAAAACTTTCCACTTTCAGCAGATTAAAGTGAAAACCTCCAAGGGTCAAATTTACATCGTTCATCACAGTGAAGCTCAAACATACAACTTAAGTTACAAGAAGCAAAACACACTTTTGAGAGGAGGGGGACTTTGATGAGTTGGTTTTAGTGATCAGGCTCAAATTGGGCTCAAGTTAAGGTAAGGACTCTCACTGAAGAAAATAAGGTTACTTAGAGAGTATTATAAGGCATCACAGCAACAAAAGCTTCCAAAAACACACTCTAAAAAATAAGCAACTGTTTAGGGGTAGTTGATGTTTTATGTTAATGGTGGTCATAAGCATAGAAGTACAAACACGTGTGTGTTTGTGGTGTGTGTGTGTTAAATGTCAGACTTGTGCCCTATGAGTGATAGTGCGAGTAATGGACCACACAGGTGGTCAACGCGTCACACAGTGACACACACTCACAGAGGCCTCTCGCTGGCCTGAAGGCAGGAAAACTAAACATAAAATACAGCCACAACTGTGTAGGGACACTTAAAAATCTGCCCCTTTCCCTTTATTCCCATTTCCTCTCCACTCCTCTCACTTCGGTGCTGCACTCCTCCTCTCACTTCTTTCCTGCGCTTTGTTTTCCCTATAACACCCCTTAACTTCTACAATTCCTCACATTGATGCAGAGAGGCAAATGCAGATACCACAAATTCCCCCCAAAGAAAAAAGGTTAAAAACAAGGTTAAAAACATCTTAGATCAAAAACTATAAATTGTACTGAAACTTACTCCCAACATAGAGGCAGGAGCCGGCTAAGATGTGTCCCTTGTGGTTGTGACAAACCAGGTTGTCGCCAGAGGTTTGTCTGGAGGCGTTGAGTCCGGACAGCGTCACACTGAGGTTGCTCGGGCTCAGCACTCGATACAAGGAGCTGGGCAGTTGCTGGCCATTAAGCGTCCAGAACAGAGAGTTGGCGTGGATGCCGAGGTCGGGGTGGACCCAGCAGCTGACAGTCAGGTTGGACCCCATGCGAAGGACAGGGTCCTGGGGGTAGATGATTGCTACATCTGGAAGGAGGCAGGAGGAGATTTATATTAGACAATATCTCAATGGTGACTGGTCTGAAATGTAGGCTGACGGACACGAGAATTAAGAGAAATAATCTGAAGTGAGAGGGTTAAGTGTGTCTTTAAACAACCCACGGTTGAAATGATTGCATCCACAAATTTAGAGATTAAATTACTCATAGATTAAATGATTTGTTGACTGGCAGAAAGCTAAACTGCAACAATTCTGATAATCATACTTGATCATGCTTAATATTCTCTGGTTCCAGCTTCTTAGATGTGAAGATTTGCTGTTTTATTTTATCTTTTTTATTTTATGTAACTTAAAATTAAATATCTTTGGATTTGAACTGTTGGTCAGACAAACAAGACATCTCAAGGCATTGCCTCATCTGCATTTAGTTATTTTTTAGAGTAAAGGTGACTTGCAACTGCCTCTGAAATCTCAGATGGGGGAACAAAAAAAAAACAGTCTCTGATTGATCTGATTTGACAGTGATGGATCACCTATCACAAGAAAGATTTACTCTCTCCAGATACAGACTGTGAAGAATGCACTATTTTGGGCAAAAACATGCAAACACTTTTTTTAAACTAACTGTTGAAAGATGTTGAGTTACATTTTCCTTGTTTTCCATCAATCTTATTTGTTGCATTTGTCAGATGTCAGAAGTTACAAGCTATAGATATTGATTATTTATTATCATTTCTTACAACTGGCAAAGCTCTCTCTACAGGTGAACAAAATACCAAAAGGATGAAGAAAGGACAAAGGAATGAAGTGTAGGAGGAGAGAGGAGGGAAGAGTTTATTTGCTTCAGCTAGGAGGATTTCAAAAAAATGTTGCCCACCTTAGTAGACAGCGCTATGAAAACATTGAACTAAGACGATTTCTATGAAGCAGGTAGTGAGTGAGATCATCAACACTTTGTCAGACCACTAAAAATCCGCGCCTGGGGCCACATCCAGTCAGCTGCCAGCCACCTCCACTGACAGACATTGTGTGGTCCTTCATAGAGGAACCGCCTTTGAAGAAGTTAATTCAGCTGTAACCCTTCATCAGTGTTAATATCACAACCCCAATTTCACACATTCATGCACACACACGAACACAAACAAACACAAGCGCAGAGGCGAGTTGTCTTTGTCACCAGATAGGGGGCGAAGTGCAGGGGGCCGTGATTAGCCAATAAGATGCTGATCCAGCTGAATAACAATCATTGTTTATGTATTCCAGGCGCTGAGGATGGGACATTGCCCTGAAACGGGGCGCTTAGCCCTCCAATGTACCACCCTTCAAATTCTACAGCAATAGACACAATTACTGTTGTTTATTGCCCCTGCCCGACACGCTCACTGAAGGAAATGACTTGTAAAATATTATTTGTTTGGAAAGGTTGAGGCTGCTTGAAGCACAGCTCTCGTCAGGGTTGGGTATCAATTTAACCCTGCCATAGTGGAGGATGGAGCAGGTTATTGGGCAAGTTGAACTTGGAGCAATGGAAAGGTTTCATTTCAAATAATTCATTTTTGACTCATTCTGGCTTGTGGTTTATGTTTAATTTAAGCTTTGTGCTGGACAGAAAACACTCCCTTTTTCATGCTGTCAGTCTTCAAAGGGACACAACATCCCCTCCTGTTTCTAAAAAACTGTTTACTCTTCACTCATCCATGCAACAATTCAAATAAATCCTCTGTCTGCTCTACAATAGACATACACGTGGAACACTTTGAGGGGCCGTTGTGGACGAGCCAAGTGGAAGAAGTCACGCAACATTTAGTGACAATGAACCGTGCAACGCCATCTGAAAGGAAATAACTGAGGAGACAGTGCATGCATTTTTTTGTTTTAATAACGATTTACATTTTATAGGTATTTAATGGATGCTCTCATACTGAAAGAGGAGAGATTATCTTGTCTGATATCAAGTCACATTAGGGCAAGCACAGGCAGGACAAATATGAAAAGTTAATTTCAGGTTAAAAACCCGTTTTTTTCAGGTCTGTGTGTTTTGGAGTCATATTGGGTATTGAATGACAATTTCCAACATAAAATTCCCTTTATATGCCAACAGGACACATAAACTAAAAACTTTGTGGGAATATGAGCTGCAATAAAAAACTATTAACATGTTTATGAGCAGTGAGAAAATTCCACATTCAAACAGTTTTATCCCAGTGGCATCTGTAAACCGCAGCACTGAGTGAAGGGGAAGCACCATCCATTATTACAGGGAATAAAACAGTAATGACCAATAAGCAGTTATCATAAACAGCAGGGCGGTTTATGATCAAGGGCCATTGTCTTCTTTAAGCCCCTAAAACTATACTTTCTTTTATTAGCGCCTTTCAAATAGGATGAATAACAGGAGATCCTCAGTGAGGAGCTGCTCTTTGCCAATGAGCTCACCATAAAAACTAATCCAGCCACTTAGCGGGTGGAAGCGGACATAACTTTGATTTATTTACGTTACTGTGCATTAAGCTGCCGGTTAACATTCTTCAAAACCCGAGCAAATGATGTCACTGTTTTGTTGCGGTCCGTAAAGCCCCCACGCTCTCCATGTGTTAAACGAATTATGGCCTGACTTGTTGAAATTCAGCCTTCTGGGACCTGCAGCTCTCTCTGCAGGGATACAACAGATACACTTCACCGGGAGCTCATCAATAACCAGAGCTGTCAGGTGGACCCGTTTTAATGTGTCCAGACATCTGATTGGATCCAGTATGTGTCCCAAGCAAGGGGGCCTTATATAAGACAACTTTGGAAAGAATCTGTGGAATCGGTGTTATTGAGTGTTATCTAATGAAAGATTGCCTGTATTTACAAGTGTCTAATGTCTTTTTTTATCCTCATATGGAAACATGTATTAGTGCTCCTTTTTTTAGTGAGGTTTTATAGACATTTTAGTGTTTTTAAACCCTTTAACACCAGTATAATAGTCCTAATATTCCTATTGATGTCTGTAGTAAGCAGTAAGTTTGCATTGACTACCCTTCTAAATTGTGTTGTACTGTTGTGATGATCCATTTCTGCAGCTGTTTTATCTGTAAAATCTTCCATACCAGCGCAGGTCACTGTCACACAGAGCTCTTTACTGTAAGATCTCTGGGTGACACATGGATTAAACCGATCTCTGTGTACCAAATAAAGCACTCGACCCCATATCAAAACTCCCTTTCCAAGCAAGACCACGTCTTTGCGCATCGATGGACATCTGTGTGTAACTTACGTGTGGACAAGGACAGCACGCCGGGAGTGTGCAGCATGAGGAAAATCAAGCAGATATCCAAGACGGCTTTCATTTTCCCCCAGTTCGTTTGATCTCTGCCTTGAACCCTCGTCCTCGTGTTGTTGTGATGTCGCTTCTGTCGATCCTGGATGGAAATTACGCACAGTGGAAAGAGGAAAAACAATACGGGTTCAAGCTGAATGCTCCGGATTTTATTAACAAGACAACCCTGCGGAGTAAAGGAGCGCACTAGAAAAAGTGCGACCCAGTGGAAAAAGTCACCCTCTGAGAACCCATAAGACTACTCGTCCTCAGTAAAGGCTAAAACAAAGAGTTTATCTCGTCCTGCACGCAATCTTTTCCCTTCTTAATGTTTTCTGCAGCTAAATCATACACAAGTTCATACTTTCTAAGCCCCTCCTCTCTCTTCCCACACAGTCGCCAGTCATTTCCCCCTCTTTCCGTCCTTTCACTGCTCTTTTTTTTCATTCTCTCCCCCCTTCAGTGATGGGTAGGAGAGTCAGAGCCATTCACTTTCACTGAATCACTCTGTCTCTGTTACTTTCCATGCCTCAGGTCTCTGCTTTACAATATGTCACCATAGGAGGCTGTTGAGTCACTGAGTCTTACAAGAAAGGTCGCCAAATCCAAAAATGTCCTTTTCTTTGTATCTTTTTGTATTTCTTTGTCTACAAGGAGTGTGAGAAATACACTTTTTTCACTTAAAGAAAACCTCATTCTACCCACTTGAATCGTCATATTTTCCTCTTTTAATCGTGTCTGTTGTGGCTAAGGAATGATAGGTAATGAAACAAATATATTACACTGTGTGTTAATATTCTATAACACTTAAATGTCTTCAAATAATCTGATGACCCACCATTGAGGATTTGATTAATAATTGCGTTTTTAATCAATCAATCAAATACATCTTTGCCTTTCAAGAACTAGTCACAAGGTCAGAAAAGAGTTGTGTATGCTTTCTGACCCTTGCGATTTTTACAACTGATTAGCTTTGATTTGGTATTCAGTTAACTAGAATTGGCCTTAGAGAAAGTAAACCTTTTTTATTCTAATATTTCACATAAAACATGTGGTCAGTTGTGAGTGGGTTAAAGACGTACTGTAGCAATTAAGTGCTGTACTTCCATATAGTTTGGGGACTTGCAAGAGACAGATTACGAAGTGGTTAAAATTGATGCAGTGTATCCTGACTTTAGTCCTTTAAAACACAGCAATAACGCAACTTTCATTAGACTTTCCCTGACTGGTATAAACACACATCTTTCAAACCAGTTTACAATGCAGGGTTTATGTTGTACATTTGTAATCTCTAAACCCAAACTGAAGTGAGTAGTGATGTAATTCGCATTATTTGCATTATCCCACAAGACATTATACAACAGTTTTCACAGGCTGAGTAGTACTAATCATGGCTGGTAAACTGATCTTCATGTGTAAAATTAGTGGAGTGCCCCTTTAAAGAAAGAAGAAAAACTGTTTTTGCGGCCTTCTTGCCTTAACATAAACAATGATGTCACAGGGCTGTTTGGTTGGCTTTCAGTCCCACTGTAGTGATCATGCACAACAGGTCGGTCACCACTGCAATACAGACACAGACACTGAGGATGAATCAAGACACAAAATCCCACATGCTGTCTTGCTTACTGCTACTTTATCCAATATTATTAAAAACAGCCTTTAAATCCTTCTTTTACATGTCATAGTAGGAAAAGAGCAGGTGTTACTAACATTAATAATGACTCTGTTCAATTCAAGTGTCCCAGTAAGTCATGACAGTGAGTCAGCATGCACAATACCAGGACTGAAATTTAAGCAACTAAATGAAATTCAGCAATCACTCATTTTGTTATTTTCACCTGTGCTTTTTTTATTGTGACATGCCCAATGTCTTCTGGGGGAAAGGCCTATCAGATGATGAAACACCTTGAAGAAACTTGCAAATATTTGTAGTAATTTGGCCAAAAAGATATTTTTTCTTTACACTGTTAAAAATCCTTTAAATTGGAAAAAGGTAAGTGAGAAAAAAAAATCATCATAAAGGTGAATTGTATTATTTCATCATATAACAACATCCATAACAACACACTCAGCAAATGTCAAAGACAACATACAGGAGATGGACGCATCAAGACCAACATTTATCATTAAATTAATGTAAATACAGTAATTTTTTTATCATTCATAGAATAAGCTGTGACGTTTTCAGTTTTCAAGATTCAAAAATACAACATAAATGTCACACTTTGTAAGAGAACTTCAACAAACGGTGTACCCAAATCAAAGTTGTTACACATGTTTGTCTTTAATCGATTTGTAATTGCTGTTCAGATAAATTGAAAGTATTATAGGAAAAACCTTCCATGTTTAAAGCAACAGAAACCAAGGAGCAAAAGCTGTTTTGCGTCAAACCACCTGATACAGGTTTTTTTTTTTTTTTTTTTTAATCAAAGGATTTCTTGTTTGAGGAGTGATATAATTTCATAGGGAACATCCAACCCTTTTCTAAGAATACTTTACTCCATCAGCATTGAGCATTAAATAAAACACCTTTAAATAGACTTCTACAGAACAAGAAGGAAAGAAGGACATTTTTTCCACAGAGGAACATTGCCCTTCGGCACAGTTTTTGCATCTTCTGAGTGGATTTCAGGATTTCAGTGGGAGTCTTCTGATGCAAGAATCCACTGAGTCTGTCGCCAGCGGCAGTGTTGGACTCTGGAGACAAGCAGGGCGCAGGAATACGCAGCAGAGAGCGGAAATGCACCCACAATAGATCATATTGGGATTAAGAAATCCACATTTGGGCCCCAGGGTCTGTCCGGAGAACAGAAACTCTGTTCATGTTCATCACCTAAATGGGCGCTGTGACTACTGTTTGACTAATGGTGGCCAAAGACGCACACAAGTTAGTCTTGGTCGACCTCCTCTGGTTGGACCAGCAGTGACTCAGCAGGAGTCCAGGCAGAGCGTGAGCCTAACAGCCATGATGACCTTTGGGTCCCCACAATGTCCCCCTTTCTCTTCGCTCAGAGGGGACTCTTGTTCAAGGGGCATTTCCCACTCGTGCTCTGCGGTAACTGTCCAGGAACTGTGAAAAGAATTTTGTGACACGGCTTGGCTGTTGTGTCACTTTCCGGTCATTTCTCCCTGACGCCCATTCACAGTGCCATAGTTAGAATAGTTGATTTATGACAGACGGTCGTCAGCGTATCCGCTCCGTCAATGAAAATGTTGTGTCACTGTCTCAGATGGTGTGTTTTACGCTTTCTATTCTTCTTCTATTGTCTTCCTTGTTTATACCCGCACACACACACATCTCCTGAATTTACATATTATACACAAGCTATCATTCAAGTTTGCACACAAAAAGCCACATTTGCATTTTCTTGCACAGATGCGTGCCATAGTTCCATCTAAATACCACATCTTCCAACCAGACAGTCAATAATCCGAAACACTGCAGAGAGCAGAAGGCAAAGTGCTGAGAGGCAGCGAAACACAGTAAAGATGGTGACAAAGAGTGAGACAGTTAGAGTCAGAAAGATCAAGAGAGCAGTTAAAGCAGTGCTGAAGTTAGATGAGGAAACCAGCCCTGTAATAATGCCAGTCATGTGAGGACAATAGGCTTACATCTCTTTGGCTGGAACCACAACATGAGAACACAGGCTCAGTGTAAACCAATAGCACATGTTGGACAGGCTGGTTCTTTGTGGAAAGCTGATGAGACTCCATCTCAAAAGCACCTTTTTAGCAGTGTGGCGCTACATATGTATGGTGTTGTTGATCTGTCAGTCCACCATTTTCATGTAGACTTAAATATCTCAACAGCTACTGGCACAGGCATTCAAGTTGCCCAAAGGATAAATTCCTAATTACTTGCACCTGACTCTCCATCTTAAACCACCGGCAGGTAAGTTTTCACTAATCCAGTGAAATATCTCAACATCTATTGGATCAATTGGCAACATGACAACTTTTAAATGAATTGCCATGAAATTTGACATCCGTATTTCCCTCGGGATGAATGGTAATAACTTTGGCAATCCCCTAACTTTTCATCTAACGCCATCATCATGTCAACATTTATAATAGTAATAACTTTATATGTATAGCACTTTTCAAAACCATTTTTACAAAGTGCTTCACTGAAAGCTTATATAAAGTGTAGAATAAAATAGAAATGAAGCAAAACCAACAAACAAACAAAACTACTCAAAATCCAAGCACAATAAATAAATAAAGATAACAAAAGACTATAGATTAAGAACAGTCTGTACAAGCGTGTTTTAAGAAGGGACTTGAAGGTTTAAACTGAGAAGTTCTTCTGGTAAGGCGTTCCAGAGTCAGGAGGCCTTGACAGCAAATGCTCTTTTACCTTTAGTTATCAACCTTGATCCAGGAACAGCCAAGCGATCCTTACCAGAGGACCTCAGACCACAATTCAGTTCATAAAGGGGTGCAGAGTTCAGAAACATTTTTTTAGTGCTAATTGTTAGCGTGCTAACACACTAAAGTAAGATGTTGAATATGGTAAAAGTCAGCCATCACATCACATTTCTAGTTGAGCAACATTTGGATTACCCAGATGTTATTCAGAAAAGTGGAGATTGTTGAGGTAAGATTCAACACCACAATTTAAGAAAACATGCAGTTAAAACTATAGAAATTCTCAATACTGTTTAATAAACACACTCTTGGTTGTACAGATGAAGTTATACATATAATATAATATAATATAGGGCCTTGGGAGCAGCTGCTGTAATGTATTAAGGTTTGCATTCACAGAGAGGAAAGCCCTTTCATAATTATAAATTATAATAATGATTTACTCCAAATCATGCCCACTCGTGATGAATACTTCATCTTTCAATTCTCTCTCTTTCATGTTTATATTCTTACACATTTTTCAAAATGTGTGCATATCTCTGAATCACATTCAGTTTGTATAACATCTTAAATTGTATTTCTCTATCAGTCTTACAGCTAAGAATAGTGAATGTTTTTCATGTAATATATGTTGTCCTGAATCAGTCTACTGTTATCTTTCAGTGTAATCTGTAGAATATTTTAAATTTGCTAGATATAATTTCTCATAATGCCACCACGACCCGGCCCTGGATAAGCGGCAGAAAATGGATGGATGGATGAATGGATAAACATAAACACAAACCTCTATAAATTAAGCAAACATATTTGGACCTTTTTTTAATTATTTCCTCTGTTGTTTCCTTTTTAGAGACCAAAAACTTAAAAAACTGAATGAAAATACATTTAAACATTAAAAACTATTAGCACTTAAAAATGTCATTCTTAAAAAACAAAGTTTTGTGAAACTTTTGTCTGATTTTATTTAAATACCTTACCAGTCATTTGGAGCTTCAGAAAGTAATTGCAATAAGTTACATGTGTCTCTACCGCTGTCTCTCATGTTACAGTAATGGGACATTTTCTGCACATTTAACGACCATACAATATGGTCTCCTTAAGTCTATATTGAAGGATTTACTGGATTTGTTCTGCTAAGTGGATAAACAGCTCATGATCAAGAGACTAAAAAACTCAGAGTAGCAAACCAGGGAATAATCAGAGGGCTGGATGCAGACAAGATGAGCACATTTTTCAAAAAAATACAGTGAGTTGACAGACAGAGACAGGACAAGAAAAGTCTTAGATTGGGTTGGAGACAACAAGAGAACCAGCAGCCACTGAGACAGAGATATTTGGAGAATGAGCGGGGGCAGAAAGAGGGGGAATAGAGAGGGAGAGAGAGACATAGAGAGGGAGTAATCAAGGAGAATCAGGACGTTTCCTCTGTAATACCCACAGGCCTCGGCTGAGCCCCAGCTCTGCAATCCTTGCTGATTGGAGGGAAGGGTTTGTTTGAAGAGGAGGTCAAGACCATCAGTACCTTGTTAAGGAAAAGTTGTGTCCAGAGGAATGAAGAAGGCTGACTCCTTCCTGAGGAATTCATTGGGGGATAGTGTGTGGTGTGTGTGAGGAAGACAGAAAGAAAGCACTGATGTTTAAGAGAGCGCGACAGTGTTTGTGTGTGTATGCGTGTGTGAGTTGTAAAGTGAATGGGATTGCCTTTATATGTGAGTGTGTGTGCGTGTGCGCGTGTGTGTGTGTGTGTGTGTGTGTGTGTGTGTGTGTGCGTGCGTGCGTGCGTGTGTGTGTGTGTGTGTGTGTGTGTGTGTGTGTGTGTGTGTGTGTGCACACGCTGGTGTTTGTGTGTTGATAGAGTCACTAAAAAGGAAAGGCAGAGAGGAGGAGGAGGAATCAGATTGTGATTTAAGGAGGACCCATCAACCCCCTCCTCACATAGTTTCTGAAGCCAGGATAGCAGCACTGGCATTCGCTGCAATAATGCATGACAGATGTACATCAACAGTGCTCTCTCTCTCTATCTCCCTGTCTCTGTTTCTCCCTATCTCTCTCTTTCTCTCTCTCAGTCTCTCTCTCCCATTCCCTCTTTTTCTGCCTCCTCCCATCTGGACCCAATGTGTTGTTGGTGATGGGCATCACGCATCAAGGCAAAAACCACTATAAATGAGAACGGATTATGGTCTTGTCTGAGGAGTCCTCTAGTTCTGGTGGTTGAACAGTTGATTCTACCAGCAGGGAAATGTTTATTAGAGCTGGCACAGTGTTGATGTGGGCTCCAGTACTGTTTTCATCTTCTTCTTTTTTTTACCCCTCTTTGAATCACGCACAATGACGGGCAAGACCACATGTTTGATAGCGGCACAAATGAAGGTGATAATTCGTATGACATTGCTTCACAAAGTGCTGAAACATTTATTTATTTATTTTACTGTGTTCTTATGTATATTATGGTTTCTCTTCTTAAATTATGTAGTTGTAAATATTTTTTCCTTTGATTCACTCTTGAGTCTCCTTTTTTCTCTTCAAAATTATATCTGTCTACCTGATTAAATACAGTTTAGATCATTGAAAATGTAACTTAATGTCATATAACCTTCTTAAACAAAGAGAGGTTAAAGTTTAAAGAAATCCACGGTGCTGTATGCTGTCATTTTATCCAATTGCTTTTTGATTTAATTGAGGATGCAGTTGAGAAAAAACTTTCCTAAGTGTATGATTATAGCCTTGAATGTGTTGTGCATTTGTTTAAATCTTCTTTAACTCAAACATTTACATTATTCCCCCAAAATCTTCCCTGAAGTGCATTAAGACAAACATTTTCTTCTATTCTACATGAAATATTCATTTCCAATGTGCCATTTCTTTCATGGATAATGTGGAGAATTTTAGATTAAATGTAAAATTCTGTTTTCTGCATGACTTCATACACATGCGGCTGCAATTCAGCCTGTTGCCTGAAACTCCTAGCTGAAATTTAAAATGTATTTCTTTGGTCTGCAGCGCTTATCTACACAGCGTGTCTTGACTTTTAATATGGGTCAAGCTTTAACCTACATTGCACATAATGCAACTAAATATCCACTTCTTTCAAATCCCACACCTCCAGTTTGTGATGCCTCCAGTTTGTGATGCAGGTTTTCTGTTAAAAACATTAGGTCTCAAGACCAAGAAGATATTCTTTCAAACTTTGCATGCTCCCACACTGTTTTCACAGACTGAGTCATACTCCTCTTCACCAGTAAACTGAACCTGATATGTGAAATCAGTGGAATGCCCCTTTAACTACAGAACATTTCCTTGTGTTTCTGTGTTTAAACAGCGGAGGGCAGCACATCCACAGTGAAAGATAACACTTTCCCCCCTCTCATTACCATACTTACACAAAGGTCAATAAAATCCTAGGATTGCTCCACATAACCCAAGCAGCAGCATTATGTTCATTATAACAAGGTTTTGTTGGACTTTTTTAATACAGTAAAGTCCAATCTGACACTAAGGGCAAATCTAGGAGAAGAGAGGAGGAAATTAAAAGCATGTTTGGAAAGGTATGAAGGAAATAAAAGCATAAAGAAAAGGAGAAGGGCTTAAAAGAGGATTAAGCACAGAGGTAGATGGAAAGAAAAGGAGTAAAGAAGAAACAAGTGATCACTGTGACAAAACTGAAGTGGGGCCAGCTTTGTGCTGTGTCACTGTGATCTTGTAATTTGTTTTTATTACTTCCTCTTAGCAGCAAAGGGACTTGAGAACAATGCTTGGGCAACAGGTGTAAACAGAGATGATATTAATTTCAGTTCAGAGGGTTAGGGTTGAGCAAAATGCATATCAAAGTAGAAATCTTCACTGTTAATCTCAGTCCTATCAAACCATAGCTACCCTTTCCTAAAGCGGCTGTTATGCAACCTTGTAAAACTACTAGGTTTACTTACCATTCAAGTTGCACAGAAAAATATCAAAATTAAAATTTACGGGCATCCATGCACGCACAGACATTCCCGTACATGTACTTAACCACACCTTTAATGTATTTCAGCTTCACCACATGAATCACCAGATGTGAATCATCTTCAGTTATGTTTTTACAGAAAACAAAGTCAGTGGTGTCTTCTGTTAATTGAGTTACGATGAGACATTTACACATTTATGACACCAGAAATAGGCGCTTGATAAAAAAACGAAAGAAGATATATGAAAGAGTCAAATTATATGTGAGTGAAATGAGCAACAAATAATAAATTGCATCAAATTAAAAAATACATATGTTTCAGCCTCCTATAATCCTTTACATGATCGTGGATTTGTTGTTGTATCCTTACAGAGAAAAACAACAGCCTGCAGCCCTCAAGGTATACAGAATATCATAGTGAGACACCTGAGTGTTGTTATAATATGATGCACCCAGTCTGGCATGGTATCTGCAAGTCATTTTTGTTTTTTCCATGTGTTTGGTAGTGGTGGGTGTGGTGTGTTACAGTAATAATGCTACTATAAAGAACTGCAGACTTCCTGAATGTGACCTTAGTTGATATTGTGTGAAGTATGCTGCAGTGCAGTAACACACCCATGTGTAACTGCTTGAGGGCCAAGACAAATTCTTTGATTATTTTGAGATTAGGATTTGAATGAAGGTTGGAAGTATGTATTTAATTATGATCACTTTAGATAACACTGTGTAATTCAACTATATGATCAGGAGTCACTACACACTAAAAGTTTAGTCCCAACTCAAACACCAACCCAGACTCTAGTCATTATCTTTATCATTACATTTCTATTGTTATGATTTGTTAAAAGGGCTTTAAACCGTCTGTGGGTATGAATTGGATACAGTGCAAATATAACTTGTCTTCTTCTATCACACATCATTGAGACATCATAAGGAGTTGCAAAATGAGTCCTTATGCATTTTTTTTAAGAACAAGGAAATGCTTCTGATTGTGTTATACAGTATGAAGTATTGTGTTGTCAGCTGGGGTTCATTGGTTGACATTGCAAGTCATTCAGTGCTTAGGGTAAGAGCTGTGTTTGTTATCTTGGAATTAAGTCAAACATGTTCTCTGTGGCCATTTACCAAAGGTGTTGCCTGTCACCTCTCCTGTTTCAGATGTATATGTTATGTAAGGGAACACTACTGAAAGAAAAGCCTTAAAGATATTTTGTCACCTAAATATTCTTTGTAAATGCATGTTTTTCCTCAAGCAATTCTGAATGAGTATTGACTTTGAGGCTCTCAAAAAAACTCATTCACCCGATTAGACCAGCCATCAGTCAGGGGATTAGCTGCAGTCATTTAGATTTTGCAACAGGCCGCAGAGAAAACTTTAATACCTTTATATCACTGTCTTATATCAGCAAAATCAACTTTCATAATCTTAGAAAAACAGCTTTATTTTTAGATGTGTGACTATGCATTTTTCAGATAATCCAATAGGGGGGACTTACTCAAAAAGTTATGAATCACCAAGTTCAGAGATACATAAAAGCTCTTTCGGGAGCTTTCAACTGCATCTTACAGTCATCATAAGCAGATGGAGTTTGAGGGTTGTTGTTTTGTTCAAACTCCTGTTTTCAATGTTGAGACAGAGACAAGAGAGATCTTAAAAGTGCTCAGGTAAGTGAGACAAACTGCATTGCTTGCTGAGATACAGACCATGACATATGGTTGAAAGGTTCAGAAAATGCTAATAAGTAGACCTTGAATTATGACAATTACCAGTCTCAGCTTCAAACCTTACCAATGGTCACAAGCTTTACATAGTTACCAAAAGTATTTGAGAAGATCTTACAGAGCTCTTGAACGGTGCCACTAATTGGCAAATCCATACATTTTTATAAAAGAATGAATAGGCTATTAGTCTATTCAGATCTTTTACTTAAGTGTGTAAAACACTCCATCACCTGCATTCAAATCTTTAAAGGTAAAGATTATCAGCAGTAGAAGTTATTCTTCCCTGTGACTATTACATATAACATGCTATTATTGTACTGATGCAATAACGTGGAAGTAGCACTTTAATGTTGCCTGGAGGTCATTTCAATAGATTGTACAAATCTCAAATCTAATCTGTGGCAAAGTGTCACATTTTATGAGATAAGCATATGTATTTTATTATGTAAGATCCTAATCAGCAAAGTATCTAACTGTCAAATAAATGTAGTACAGAAAAAAGTATGATGTTTCCTATTCTGGTATTCCCCAGCAGTATGTTTCGTTAGTTTACAGTCATTAGTAGCAACCTTTATTGACATAGTTGCTGTGCAACTGATGTCACCATTTTGTGTCCATCTGTGTCTGAGCAAATATTGACAGACATCTGTATCGATTCCTCAAATACCCTTGTTGGAACATTATTTGTATGTACCTGTTTTATTTCAGTTGTTTTGTCATTTTGTAAAGTTGAGTTTGTTCTATGACTAGCTTGCTGCTAACAAACCCAGCCACTATCAGTCCCTCCAGGATTTCACAGGTTTTTATTTGTGATTGTTGCAACCAAAAATGCATGATTTTGCAGCAGTCTTTCTCAAAAATTGCAATACAAATAGCATTTGTATAGGCTCTTTTTGCAGTAAGTAAGGTCTGAAATGTAAGAATTGTGAAACAATTTACATGTATTGATCTTTTTTATTGTCAGTGACCTAATGGGTTGAGAAATAACTTTTAAAAATTGGACTTTCCTTGACTTTCTCAGTTGTCTGTAACAGCCTGTGAGCTGATTTTTATGTGAAGGACTCAGTATGTTTTTTCTGTGAAAAAACCAAAGGATATGGCGTTTTTGCGCACTCCCAAGTGCCTTGCCTCTCTACCACTAACGTAAACAAACAACTGGCATCTCCCACACCAAAAATTGTGCTATATGAGCAGAAACAACCTGCAGATATTAGCTCTCCAGCTAATGAGACGGCTAGCTGCCTCCATCAGCCACAAAACATTTCCCATCAAAACACTGCACACACAGAGTGTAAACAACATTATTTACTCAATAAAGAAGCAGAAAACAAGTTACAGAGCGATAGCAAAACATAGCCTATCCCTTTTTGTTTGTTTTCTGTTGGTAGCCCAATGGTGGTAATGAGCACACATTTCACAACAAAACCACAATGTGTTGGTCCCCTGCCACAGCTGACTGAGATTACTAGTGCTTAGTAAACATAGTTGGTAAACAAAGTTGGTGGTTTGTAGGTCGGGTCGGGTTCAGGTGGTGGATTAACACATATATTTGCGGGTTGTGTGGTGTGGATTGGTTTTCGTGACAGGTTGGGTGGGTGCAGTTTTAACAAAATGTGGACCACTATCACTACTGACCAGTGGCCACAGTACAGTAGGAGTCTTTGCTTACTGTGTGTGTTTCTGTGGGGGCGTGCACATGTACAGCGAGGGGGTGAGAGAGGCTGACTGACTGGGAGTGAAAGATGCTTTTCCAAAACACAACATAAGGCATCTTTAATGTTATTATGAGAAGTGTAAGCAAAGAAAGACATTACCTGCAAATGCAAGCGACAAGATGCTGACTGCACCTCACTTAATGGCCACCTGTGTCACTAATGAGAGAGATTACACAGAGCCTTTAAACTACTACCAATGAAGAGTCATATGTAGTCACGTCCTTCAATAAAAAGCATACTGCATATTACAGAAACAAATGTATTTAAATAATGTTGTGCTAATTTTTCATTTATTTTCCAAACATGAGAAGTGTATGGGTTCAAAGTTATATAAAAATATTGTACCTGAATTCCATTCATAGGTCTTTGTTAGAAAACCTTTCACTTCAACATTTGCAACATGTGGTATGACCACAATGTTACAAGGAGTACAAAACAGTTTCCCCCCACCACATTTTTTATTGGCAGGTGAGATTTGCCCTGAATGCACGCCTGAATCCTTGTTGAATATAATAATAATAATAATGTTAATCTTTCAATGGTTATTGTTTTCTTTCTGACATGAAACATAATATAGGTTAACTAATTTTACAGCTAGCTCAGTTTAGTCTTTTGTGAATCGAGTTATTGATCTAGCTCATTTTGCTTTACTTTTGGTCTAACTCTTGTTCATGCACATTTGGTTTTTAGATTTTACACACAGGACTGAATTTAATGGTGAATAGTTTTCAGCGCTAAAAACTTAAAGGCAATCTGCTATTTGCACTAAAATCACAGCGGAAAAGCAGCTAAAAGTAAAGTCAAATTTAAGCACCCCAGGATAGTAAAACTACCTCAACATTATTGTTCAGTAAAGCCAGTAAATCCCACTAAAGCTCTTACTCATATCACTCTGAAAAGGGCACTGAAGTGTTTGACAGTGGTGGTTAATTTGTCATTATAATATCACTATATGTGGCTGTTGATAGCATGTTTTAGTCCAGTACAGCTGTTAAAATAACAAGCAGCCAAGATGATTCATTATAGCAGAACACAGAAATGAAATGGGGGGAGCTTGTGTTTTTGTTTTTTTGAAAATGTTTTAATGAATCACCAATCAAACTAAGAAGGAGCGGTTGTAGATTTCCTCTGTATATCCATAAATATCACTGAGTGTGTGTGTGTGTGTGTGTGTGTGTCATTTTTCAGCAGTGTAATAGTTATATAAATCTTGAAGGCTGTCCTGCCCAGACGGAGGTTCACTTTCAGTTTGAGGAATGCTGCCCCTGACTTGTTGCCATGTAGGTCTTTGTGCTTGCGTGTTGCGGGCACAGTATTTGCAGTGTACTCCAGAAAGTTGCAGAGTCATGTTGGTTGGTGCACGCATTCCTCTCCAGTACAGCTTTTGGAAGTCTGCCCGCAGCGGCGCAGAGCAGCAGCGACACTCTCACAGCAAAGAACAACTTGAGTGTGGAGAATGACACTTCCTCTGCTTTTCTGACTGGACATGGGCACTTAAGGTTCAACAAGTCGCGCCTGAGCTCTCCGAGGTGATTTCTGTGGTAGCGAGCCGTGTCCCCGGTGCGATGTGGAGTTGAACAGCTGCGTTTGAGGTGTTGTGCTCGGTGAGTGAATTTAAAGCAGTTTAAAAAGTGTCCCTGCACGTTTCTCACGCTCAGTGGACGCGCCCTTTTGAAACAAATCACTCGTTTATTTGTGGTACAGCAGCACTCGTGACATTTGTCGTGTTACTTCTTTGAGCGGGCAATGCGCCTGTACAGGATACCCTGTGTATTATGTTGTCGTCGAGCATTCACTTTATTTCCTCAGTAGTGCGCAGACTCCTAAAAAGGAATTGAAACTTGTCCTTATCAGTCATTTATATACAGAAGACTGAGAGTGGCTTAACTTGAGTTTCTGGTGTGATTGTTTGTAACTGAAGCATTTGAAATGTTTCTGAAACATCCTCATGGAAAAATAAGCACCTGAAGGCTGCAATGAGGACCGCAATTAACTAACAATGTTTATAATCTGCCGATTAACCGATTAATCAATTTGGTCTAAAATGTCAAAGAATGGTGACAATGATAATAAGGTTAACTTCAGCAGATTATTTCATATAAAAATGCATCTCGAAGTGGTAGCAAATAAAAATGAAAAGGGCAGGCAATTTTATAAAAAAAAAAAATATTGAAATCATTTTTTAAAATACCCATCACAATTTCCCAGAGCTCAAGGTATCATTGTCTAATTAATAAAAAATCTAAAGTATATTTAATTTGTGTGATACAAATCAGAGAAAAGTGGCAAGTCCCCACATTTGAGAAGCTTAGATTATCAATTAT
Organism: Scomber scombrus; assembly: GCF_963691925.1. Lineage (NCBI taxonomy): Eukaryota > Metazoa > Chordata > Actinopteri > Scombriformes > Scombridae > Scomber > Scomber scombrus. The sequence goes on along the minus strand of NC_084988.1, from coordinate 9,949,882 downwards.
TAGACACATTTATTAGACAAAACATGTCCTAAACAAATAATAATTTGTCAAATTATTGCAAATTATTTTCTTCTGTTAATCAGATAATTGAATGTTTGAGTAACCATTTCAACTTTAGATGCAATACAAACACTCAGTAAATCCCTGCTGGAAAATATCACATTATTTCATAATCAAAGAAGAGGACTAAATACTGAACTGCAGTTGAAATGATTAGATGATTAATCAATTATCCAAGCTTTAGTCAATTAATCTACAAGCATTATGGTAACTGGTTAATTGTATTATAGTTATTATAATTAATACATTTTTGAGTAAAACTGCATTCTCTTTTCTATGAGAATTTTTTTGTGATTTTAGACTGTTTGTCAGACCAAACATGTCAAAACCTGGTTTAGGGAAATGGTGATGCACAGTTTTCACAATTTTCCACGTAGTTAAACATTTAATTGAGAAAACAATTGGCACAATAAATAATCCTTAGTTGTATCCCTAGAATGAATTCAGCATCAAATACAAAACACACTGCAAAGCCTGAATGTAGTAATATGAGATTATTTGTTGGGTTGCAAACGTCAATACATCATCAGTCATCAGTTCAATGTAGGGTTGGACAATATATCAATATTAAATCAATATCGTGAGATTAGGGTTTTTTTATCGTAATATCCTCATATGGCATGAGTGTAATCCTGGTTTTAAAGGCTGTATCACAGTAAACTATTTGTCAAAAATCTCATTGGGTAAATATTTTGTGAAAGCACCAATAGTCATCCCTACATTACTGTTGCAATATCGATATTGAGATATTTAATTTCATATTTGATTTTTGTCCAGATTGCACAGCCCTAGTTCAATGTGTGCCCCAATGTTTAAGTGCACATACTTTAAACCAGAGTTTCTGTATTGTGTGATGAATAGGCAAAGTGCATATTTAGTGTTATTGACTGGCATGATGAGCAGCATTGAGCAATCCTATTTCTTCTTCCGCTAGTGTTAATTCAGCTTGAGTTGTTTTTCTGTTAGTCTGATGTCTTGAGAGGAGGCTTTTTAACTTCTCAAATATCATAACCTGAAGGTTATCAGTCAGTATTTCTAAATATGAGAAAGATCTTTCAGTTTGTTAAGCAAGGGTTGAGTTGTGCACTATTGTGTTTCTTTAAAACAACAGCACTGTCAATTTCTCAATGCAAATGAAGCACCATTATCATCAGCAACCTTTGACCTTAGTCAGCTGTAATTGCAGTTAAAAGATGACATGGCATAAGAGTTTGTGTCACCACAGTGCACAACTCATGTGGTCATTCCAGCTCAGCAGTTTTAGTCAACGTTTTTCTAAGGTTGAGCAAGAGTGTCTTCACTCTTTTATTTTTACCCTGTTGTACATTGTATGTTCAGGTCAAAGCTGACTGTACATGCTGTCCTGCCTCCAACCTGCCAGCAGAAACTACCTGTAAATGGTTAACTCTCTGTGTCTCTCTTGTTTTGTCTAATGAGTTCTGAACTAAGCCTGTGAATTATGGACCATATTTTGTACTCCTTAACACAGTCTGCCAAAAACAATGAAGTAATGTACAAATATTTCTGTCTTAAAAGTACAAATGAATTATTCTTATGAATATCACAAATCTCCTTTTTTAAATAACTCTTGAACGGACTCAAAACTACACACACACACACACACACACACACACACACACACACACACACACACACACACACACACACACACACACACACACACACACACACACACACACACACACACACACACAACCACAAACAAACAGTGTTTTTATCAATGGAAGCCCAGTACTCCTTCCATGCATCTCCTTCCTCTCACTTCCAAACAGCTATTTAAGAAATAGATTTGACATAACCAAACAGTGCTACCATCCGTGGTGTTACTGGTAAGGACCTTGGTCCAACAGTCATTTAGAAACATGGTTATGCTCAATAAACCAGCTAGCATCACAGTGTTACTGCAAGCTTGAGCAATGCTTTATATAGCAGCCAAGTTCTGCACACTGTGTTTACACAGTAATTCACTGTTAACCCCTTTTAAAGCTTGAGCGGGATAGTAGGACAGATTGATATATCAATGCACAAGGGGCCTTTATGAAAAACTTAGTAGTAGCTCTACTGTATTAATGACTCTCTTCCTCCTTCTTTTACTGCTTCCTTGGAACAATCTCTCCCTCCGATATCTTCCTTCATCTGAATCTGGAGTCCAAGAGAAGAATCCTTAAATCTCTCTCCCCTTCCATTTTGTTTTTCTCTCTCTTGCTCACTCTATGTTGCCCTCAAAATCTCTTTTTCTCTGTACCACTCTCCCTCCCTTTCCGTCTCACTCTTTTGGTCATATGACCAGCACACAGGCTGACTGACTGTAGAGTGAGAGGTGAGGGAGCTTGAGGCTGAACAGATTTGATTGTGCAACTCCCTCTGACCAAACCAGTAATAACATTCTTTTGCTTTGCACAGTAGAATACAAACAACCCAACACCAAACTGCCCAGTGCTGCAAGTATTAATGTAGTTTTGCCACTTGTTGGATCAGCGTTTGTCCCTTTCATGCTAAAAATTGATCTACTGGATACATTTCTATTGATCAAAATGGTTGTTGCACAGATAAATGTGCTGTAGCTAACAGGCAGCATTGCAGAATTCTTTCATTGCTCTCCAGCTCAAAAGCTGATTTGTTCTGCTTTGAGCCGTCGCAGCGAGTGACACTCTGTGGAATGTAGAGATTTCATGTTTGTAGGATATGAAGTTGGTTTGGGTTTGCTACGTTGTGTAAAGGGACCCAACACAACTCAGAAGTATGTCAACAGTTTATATTTGAGCATTTCTAGGTAGTTTTCAAATATAAAATATCCTAAAGCGTCAATCTAGAGCTACAGTGATTTGTCAATAAATTGATTAGATGAGAGTAAGAAAGTTTAATGGCAATTTTTAAAGTCATTTTTCAAACAATTATGGCAAATATTTGAAGGTTCCAACTTCTCCAGTGTTAAGATGTCTAGCTACTCCAGTTGAATATAACAGGACATTTGAATCTGTCACATCTAAAGTTTTATAAGCCAAACGATTAATCAAGACAAGAAAACGGCAGATTAATCACTAATGAAAATAATCGTTGTGGTCTTGTAACAATAAAAAAGAAGTTGTGTAGGTCTAAGTGAATTAAAGATTGCTCTTTATAACTCTAATCAAGATTCTGTAACAGAGACTTTCTGTGTTTATGTCCCAGAGCTGATGTCACTTTCTGTGTGTTTTTTCTTATACATTAATGTGTCTGCCAGACCTTTTTATTCTGACCACCTCCATTTTCTTGAAGCGTCTTGATAGTTTGAGGCCTAATGCTTAAAGCTAAGAACTTTCCTTTTCTTTCAGTAGTAGAGCTTGACCATTAGCTCATCACCAGACAACCGAATCTGCAGATTTTTTTAGTTTTCAACAGTGATCCAGAATGAAAATCTGCTGAATTCAGCGGAATGTTTATTTGCTTGTAATGTGATAGATAATATTAATTTATGATAAGAAAGATTGTTTTCAGTTAATTAGAGCTCAGCCACATTGTGTTGGCAAGGGAAACAAAGTTTTTCCCACTGATATCAAAATACATATCTCTTCCTGTCTTTGTTCATATTTCTCTGTTAGCTACTATGACTCACAAGTAGTGACGTGTGGTATTGTATGTCAAGTGTGATCGGCTGCTTACACAAAGTCACATTTGATTGGGTGAACTCTTGTAAATGCCTATGAGCACATTATGAGCAAACATTTGAGACTATTTCAATATTAACAGTTAAATAAGCAATTAACACAGGGACACAGGATTAAAAGTGGGGTCTTAACATTTTGAGTTTTACAAATAGCATCTTTATTGGTGGAAAATCTGCGGAAGCGTCATCGGAATTCCTTTGGCATAGATTCCATGTGGGCCTGCTTATCACAAATATATCAGTGTCTGCTGTTATCTGGCCAATAAGTTACAAGAAATTACAGTACAGAAATGGTAAAGATATGTTTAAGTTAAGTTAGAAGGTGTCTTTATTATCTGTCTAGAATATGAACTAAGAGACCCAGGAGTTAGCTTAGCTTTGCATAAAGACTGGAAACAGGGGGAGGCAGCTGGCTACAGACTAAACAAACAGCTGTTACGTTAATGAAACCCCCTGTTTTCAGTCTTTATGCAAAGCTAAGCAAACCGTCTCCTGGGTAAACTAGAAACTGAACTTCACATTTAAGAGTAAATCTAATCTTCTTATCTTACTCTTGGCTAGAAAACAAATAAGCATACTTCCCAAAATACAAAACTATTCCTATTCCTAACAAAATATCAAACACTTGATTGTTTGATTTTTGTTGTTTTTTCCCTCAAATATTTAAGTATCGGCCTCAAAAATCCACTGAGTCTGGCTCCAGTCATTAGCTGACATTTGCCTCCACAATAACTGCTGAGAGTGTTGCACTTGTATTGAAGGGCTTATTAATTGACCAGTGTCCAATGAGACACTTAATCGGTGCTTTATTAGAGACAGTTGCACCATTTAAACCCATATAATTATGTTAAACTAACATTAGGTGCTTATATCATGTCATTTACTGGTACCTGAATGTAATGATAAAGATCTTTCAATGAAACTGTCAGAAACCTTTTTCAAGTCACTCATACTGATTATGTACTTACATTTTTGTAATGAAGGGTTATCAGCATTGAATTTAGGAATACATTACTTGAGATTTAATGCTACAGTATAGGGTGTTTGCAAAGCTTGACTGTGTACTTTTGTTTAACTGTCATTTTATTAACGGCAGAGGCAGATAATTATCATCATGTGCTCTTTGCTTGACATTTAATTACCAAGTTAAGATAGTCGGTCAAACAGGTTCCCGTCAGTACAGAGATTAGCTGGAGGATGACACCAGTTTTTTTCTGACAGTAGGGAGTGGTTTTATCACCTGCCCAGATAATAAGTAAGAACACAGAAACATTGGAGTTGGTCAGCGACAGCTTCTGGTGTCTGTTAGGGAATCATTCATGCCTTCTGTTACTTTAAATAGTGTGAACTCGTCTTCTTTTATGTAGCCGCCTGCTGCTGTCTGCATAATCTCAGTCACTCCTCTGTGAGTCATACTTAGTGTGACTGTTCCACCAAACGGTATATATCAAGCTTGTTTTGAAGGGGATTGAGGACCAACTCTTTGAGGTAGCTGTGACACTGGGCTTATTAAAATGTCTGGTAGTTTTCGAAATGCTCAATACTTGGAACAACGATTGGCCTGGAATCACATGCCCCAACCCATCTTTATAGATGCTACACTAGCTGATACATGTCTGGGTTTACATGATTGATTATCTGTTATATATTTTTGTATGTTTTATACTTTTTTGATTTTTTTCCTGCTATTTAAATATTAGTTTTAATGTGATTAATGATGACCCTGATAAGGGACACAAGCTGAAATGCATTTGTCCAATAATAATGTTCTATATACTACAAGTGTTGCTGGAGTTTTGACCTCTTTAGACAAAATGCACATCATGTCAAAATGATGAATGTCACACTGGATATTTTTTGTTTATAAACTCTCCATTTTGCCTCTCTTGATCATGATTAGTGTCCATGTTGCCACAGACAAAAATAAATTCACAGTCAATAATGTAGTTGTTTTTAATGAGTTTTAATTAAAAATGATCCATCAACATGTTGAATATGAAAATCTTTTATGTGTCAAAGTTATTTAAGATAGTCTTTCCCCCAAATAAACCACACTAAAATAAACAGTGAACATTTCCTCTGGCAATAGCTGAGGCATAGAGTAGTTTAACAAAATGTGTCTTTTCTGTTCCAGCTGTAAGGAAGTGAAACCTTGAGTGTGTGAAACTCAGACATACAAAAGGAGAAAACAACATATTCACATGAGATTTTAATTCTGTTAGCATTTCTTCAAACCACTTAAAGTCTGTTATCTTTATTAGATTACTCTGTTTTGTTTTGTTTTTTATCTGTGCAGGATAAACACAGCAACAGACGGAGTTAAAGAAATCCCTGCCAGGACACGTCAGATTTTGCAGTTACACGCATTTGCCGACCACTTCCCCTTCATCTGTGGAACACTAGATTGCAGAGGACTCACTGAGATGTCAGAATGGATGACTTTCAAAACCCTGAAACCTGTAAAATATGGACCAACAGCCATTGAATGATCATGATTTGACTAGTGCTTTCAGAACTGTGTGATCCTGATACAAATGCTCTCAGTCATGTTGGAGCCTGGATCTGTGGATGAGGGAGTATTATGTGGTTCGCCATCAGCCTGCAAGTTTGTTTTTCTGCCGTGTTTGCACAGAGAGACATATGACCTTAACTTAATGTATGCAGCAACCCAGTTTTTGGTCTGGAGTGCTGGTTCTGCCTGCTGCCTGCAGCCGGGATCACCAATGGATAGTAAAGTTACATTGTTCACATCCTTAATTTCTTGTGACATGTCTGAGTAGATTTTTGTGTTCAGTTTGAGGAAAAATGGAGGAACTGAGGACATTTTCTCGCTGGAGCCTTTACATTAATGAAGTTAAGATCAAAGGAATTTCCTCTGTTTAAAATTTTACCCCAATGGGATAAGAACTGACAAAAACTGAACTGTTGAAGACTGTAAGACTGAACAGTTAATTACTGAAAGAATCTGGAGTACTCCTCTTCCTGGGTCCCAGAATGCATTGCCCAATGAGAAAGAAACGTCCAACACGTGAGTCTGATTTCTCAGCTATCGCTGTTCCCTCGATGCATGGGTCCGGGTACCTTGACTACACAGTTGAGACCCACGCTTCCAAGTCCCTGAAGGTCATGGATGAGTTCAGACAACAGGAAATGCTATGTGACCTGGTGCTACATGTCACATACAAAGAAAGAACAGTGGACTTTAAGGTAAGACCAACTTTTTTTGTCAACATGAAATACAAACATCCTCTGGAACAGTTGTGTTATATTGTGTATGTGTTTTATCCTCTTTTCTCCTCTTACCTTCCTCTTCTTTTCGTGCTTCATTACAGCAATACTATACAAATTTAGACAATGTTTTTATTGATTGATAACTGATTGGTGGTAAAGGAAACAATTTTTGCTTTTTCACCAAATGATGGGAAAAGGTTAATGGGAAAGTTTAAAGCTTCATATTTCTTTTTACACTTAATTTTAAATATTTAATCAACAAAATAATCTATGATGTATTCAGTATAATATTTTGACTTGTCCAATAACAAACCCGATAAGTGGGCTGTTTTTCACTCAGTAATTGGCAAAGTTAATGCAGTGTATCTTTATCTTTTAAAATAATATTTTTTCAGGTGCACAGAGTGGTTCTGGCGTCGTGTAGCCCCTATTTCAGAGCCATGTTCACCAGCAGCTTCAAAGAGTGTCGCGCCTCGGAGGTCACCCTGCGTGACGTCTGCCCCCAGGTGGTGGGAAGGCTCATTGACTTTGCCTACACTTCCCACATCACTGTGGGAGAGAAGTGTGTCTTGCATGTTCTTTTGGCTGCAATGAGGTAAACATGTGTGTAGGAATGATCATCATGGGTCACTGAAAGTAGATTACCTGACTGATATACTGTAATAATCTCTTCATATTTCAGGATTTACCAGTTGCAATGCATTAAAATAGAATTTTGAGTGTACACTCTTGGATAATCTACAGGCAGTAATGATTTTTTCCTCCTTGCCTGTTCTCTTCTGCAAGGTATCAAATGGAGGATGTGGCCAAAGCATGCTGTGATTTTCTCACTAAGCACCTTGGTCCGTCTAATGTCATCGGCATCGCCCGCTTCGCTGAGGAGATCGGCTGTGTAGAGCTGCACCAGCGCAGTCGAGAGTATATTAATACACACTTCAATGAGGTGAGGCGATAGAAAAACAAGCTGACATATGCATGCAATTCTCAGCGACTCGGTACCACTCAGGAATGCTCATGTTCACTACATCGCCCTCAGACAGCTCTATTGGACACTCATGGTTGTCCCAGTGGTTCCAGGCATAGACCAGAAGAACTCTTTGGTTGTTCTTGTACAATGCTACACCCATGTGGTTGTTTATGCAGTTATCCATGGCACTGAATCTGAAGTAGATGATGAAGTATAAAAGTTTTCTCTCTAATTTCTTGCAGATCATCTCTTCACGCTGGCTCACACCAGATGATAGTTGCACCCCATATCTGACAGCTGAGTTGTTTGGCTTAAAAAATAAAAGAATATCATGATCACTTAAAGCTGTTAGGGCCTGATTTACTAAGATCCCAAATAGTGGGTACTAAATTGCGTGCACGGTGCAATAGATTGCGCGTGCCGTTTGCGTGCGTTTTGCGGGTGGTCTACTAAGAATAATTGCGTAAATGAAAACAGGTGCAACGGGGTGGAGACAGCAGTATTTAAATGAGGGTTTTGCGTGTCCTTATGGAGAGTTTGAACGAGCAGAAAGCACGCAAGCGCAAAATGAAATGTGATCAGGTTCTAGTGGAAGAGGTTAACAAATATATTGAGTTATAACAAAAACAAATATTACCAGAGAAACCGACATATGGGAGAGTATTAGTGACGAAGTCAATGCTGTTAGTAAAACCAAAAGTATTCCACTCCAAAATGATTAACACAGGTGGAAAAACTCTGTCCTGTGCATATTCTGTCATTGTGCCTCCGTCTCCTCCTCTCCACAGTGACAAAAGTTCGCAGTGCGCAGCCGGTTAATACCTGCCCTTCAAAGGTATTATTTATAGATGCAGTTAGCGTCAGAAATAATACCTTCAGGTTTGGTAAATCACAATGCGCGTGCTAAATAACATATTTGCATTTTCTCCTCCCTGTATTTTGCGCACTGGGGTTGAAACGCCCCATATTACATATTCATTATGGCAAACGTACTACATGGACAGCGCGTACTATCTTGCACAGTTGAAAGACGCAAACCTCAGTGCGCCGCGTAGATCAGCTTGCACATTTTTTGCGGGTGATGTCAAGTTTGCACACGTTTCTACACACGCAAACCTTTAGTAAATCAGGCCCTTAATGTATTAAAGTGTAAAATAACCACAGGTCTTTTGCTACTTGTTTCTTAGTGAGTAATCTCTGAGTTTGTTGCCTGCCAGCTCGTTTGCCTTCCCTTGGTACAGAAGTAACTCTGTCTTGGTGACATCCAGCTTTGTTCTCAGATCCTTCGCTAAGTTCTCCTCTACTTTTACCTTACGTTTGTTTGCTGCCAATCAGCCTCAGCTACTCCACTATGGCTCTCAGTGCTACAACCTCAGCGCTGATGTCAGACCATGAGGCCATCTCTGCCTGAACCAAAGTCCCTGACAAGCAAAGTGTCATGAGCAAAGCGGTAGCACTCTTCATTCTGTCTTCAGATCTTTAAGTATAAATTTCTTGTCTGAAAGACTTGCGAAGACACAGTGTTCCTCTTTTTATGAAGTGTGAAATAATACTCTTGATGCTGATTGAAAGATGGTGTTACATAGACTGTGAGTAGCCGGCAGTAAGGCAGTAGTACATCTCATTGGTTCGTCTTTTTTATACTGAGTTATTAGCTGTGTTCTTATGTTGTGATGACAAGGAAACTGCACAGCTGCAGGGTTCAGTTGTTAATGGATAACCTGAATCAAACCACTAATCTCTTTAGGACAGATTTGGCACTTTGGCTGCATCACTGTGTTCTCTGTCTTCTGGGCCTCGCAGCCAAGCGAACTTTCACAGAGATTACAGATATTTCATATTCTTTATTTCATTTCATTTTTGATGATGGAAACTGGAAATGGTCTGTGTGAACGCATCCATATTTTTCTGTCTTAGCAAGTCTTCGAAATCTCTAAATTTCACACATGAACTCATGTTAGTCAAAACATCAAAACAACAAACAAAACATCCCTTTAAGAAAAAATTAAATCTAAAATGTACACATTAAGTACTAAAATGTGTCTTTTTCTGAAGGTATTTGTGTGTGCTTCTGTGTCGCTCTGTCCTAGGTGACTAAAGAAGAAGAATTCTTCAGCCTTTCTCACTGCCAGCTGCTGGAGCTCATCAGCCAGGACAGTCTCAAGGTGCTCTGTGAGTCTGAGGTGTGTGACATTAAAAAAGAACTAAAAGTTGGCTGCCAGGTATATAAGGAACATATGTGTGTCAAACATTAAGCCCTATACTGTAAACGGTAAATTTGGTCTGTAATTTAGAGTTATTTACTTATGTGTCACAGACCATTCATCTCCTGCTAAAAAGATCAATCATACCCCAATAAATCTGCACAAGTTCAACTTATTTCAAGAGCGCTTCTAGCTGCATATAACAAACCACATATTTATGTCTTTGAATACTTTCATGTCAGGTATATAAAGCCTGTACAGACTGGGTCCGCTGGGATTTGGAGGGTCGAGCTCAGTACCTGCATGCCCTCCTGAATGCAGTCCATATCTGCGCCCTGCCTCCCAAGTTCCTAAAGAACCAGCTCCTGTCCTGCCCCATCCTCAGCAAGGTAATCTGCATACCCACATTTTGTTTTTTGTTATGGAAATGAAGAGAGAGATGAGATCGATGTTCACAAAAGATAACTAATAATTTCTATTGGTTTTTTTGACACACGTTCAAGAAACTTGTAATTTCTTTAATAATTCAATGAATTCAGTCACTTGCCCTTAACAGATTTCCACTCTTCTATTTAACTGCAGGCCAATTCCTGTAAGGATTTCCTTTCTAAAATCTTCCGGGATATGACATTAGGGAAGCTTCCTCCTGCACCACTCCGTGGAACCCAACTCATCTATGTCGCTGGCGGGTACTTATCACATATATCCTCAGCAACATTGTGTTCTTTCAATGCATTACCAGTTGCACCCAATAGTTTAGGCTAAAGCAGACAGTTCAGGACACATTCATTAATGAGTAGACAATGTAATTGAAATGACTATGTTATGCATTTATCTCCTTCTATATAATCTTTACACTTGGTGCCAGTAAGTTCACACTTAAAGATATACATGTCCATGAGCTGGCTTCACGAGTTAGTACTGGATCATATTGGCATGTTGATAATGTTAGATGCATAGTGCCTCATGGATTCATCTGCCCCTGTTAGAAAGTTATCCACTTCCCTACAGAGGTTGGCGGGTTTGCATTTTATTAAGTCCATAATTTATTTCATAAAGGAAAGTTGTTTTTTAGCCAATGATTCAAGCTTAAACTAGCAATAACTTGCTTTCACTTTTTGCACCATTTTGAGGGCAATCCTTTGGGAGCTGTTTTGAGTTATTTGATGGAAATGCATTTTTTATTTTTTTGTTTTTTTAACATAAACATATCATTCCATTAATTTAAATATAGCTGATGGAGAAGCACAAATGCAAACAGGGTGCGCAGTGTGTTCCTGGTCCAACTAACACTGAGAAGAGTAGATATGAGTCAGATCCATCCGTGCAGCATACTTGTATCAGCATGATAAATTATAATAAGTGTATGTTGTCCCCGTTGTGTGGGTCTTTGTCTATAAGAGCATATACTGTATACTTTTTTTTTTTTTAAATGTGTCTTATTTAAGTTGTAGACAAACTGTATTCTCAATAGGAGCTATATTATGGGATGGGCCTTCATCTGATGCAAATTGTAGCAGTCTTCCTTGTCTTCATATCTTGAATCTGAAATGTATTGTCTGAATCACTTGCTAAAACACAGTTCTCCTTTTTTTGTGAGCTCTGAAAGAACTTCTTGATGTCGATCAAAAAATAGAGTTACATAGACTGCAGGTAGCAGACAGTAAGTCACCTTAGAAACTACAGAGCACTACATCTTCTAAGTGGTTTTGTGTATATACATAATTGGTTACAGCTTAGCAGCACATCTTATTGGTTAGTGCTCTTACTATACTTATACTGACTATATAACATTACATACTATGGTGCTATGGTGTGATAATATTACAAACAGCTCATCAGAAGTGTTTTATGGTGACTTGTAACTTTGGTACTTTTTTTGCCAGTACTCTGCATACCCTCTCTTTTTCTCTGTCTCTCCTTCTATTCACTCACTCTGACTTATCTCTGTTCAGATACCGGCAGCATTCACTGGCTTCCATGGAGGCTTATGATCCCAGGAGGAATGTCTGGATAAAACTGGCTGACATGGGCACTCCGTGCAGTGGCCTCGGAGCCTGCGCACTATTTGGACTGCTCTATACTGTATGTTGGCCAAAAACGTCAAACCAGCAGTCATGTGATGGCTTCAGTGAGATAATAATATAACAACATAGTTTGACGGTCCAAGAGTAGGCATGATGCAATATATTACAACACAATGATATGAGATAGGCAAAAGTAGTAATATTATTGATCTAGTTTTGTGCCTTTGTACTGGCATATGTCAATATAAATTTCATAATGCCTTTTTGTGAATGCAGGTTGGTGGCAGGAACCTGTCGCTTCAAAACAACACTGAGTCCAGCGCCCTCTGCTGCTACAACCCCATGACCAACCAGTGGAGCCAGCGGGCTTCCCTCAATATCCCCAGGAACAGAGTCGGGGTAGGTGTGGTGGACAGCTGCATCTATGCTGTAGGAGGTTCCCAGGGCTCCACACATCACAACACGGTGGAGAGGTGAGACATTTCTGAGGTTTTTTATAGGATTTATTTATTTAACTAGGCACTCGAGAAGTAATTCGATTTTAATGACTTATTTTACTGGGATGAATGTAATGAGCACGGATTTTCTTTCCTTCACACACATTCTTAGATTAAGTAGGGTTTACCCCAATCTAAGTATGGATAATAACATGAGATTCGGGAAATGAATAGCTGCCATTCAACCTAAAGAGCATTCAAGAAGTTCACAGGTACTCCTCTTAGCCTAATTAGACAACAACACACGCTCTTTCAAGACATGTTGAGACACACTTCCCAGGAATGTCGATCCTGTTGGGAATGCTTCACATCTCGTTGCTGCAACCACCGAACAGGGAGGAGTTTTAATGTTGTTCTAAATCAGTGGCAATCAATTAATAACACGTCTGAGAAATGACAATTCTTTTGATACTATTAGCTTTTTGTTTTATATCAAAAGAACTGTGCATCAAATGCAACCTTAATCCCTTTTTATATTCACATGTGTAGATTTCTAAAACATGCTGGTCTCAAGAGAATTATTAGAGCTCATCAGGCACCACTTGGAAGTCTTTTTATGAGAAGCTGCTAAATACTGTATAATGAAAGCTGATAAAACGATTGAAATGAAAACTCAATGTGAGACACATTAGAGGAGATTAGAGCATTTACAGTATTAATGGTTGGCAAAAAAAAGGCTCTGCTCCTGAGGATGCTTCCGAGAAGAATCCAAGCAACATGTAAGAGATCACTGAAATGTGCATTGCTGCATGTCCCTGTAGATGCACATGCCATAATTTTAGGGTTCAGAGCTCAGGCTCAATGTCAGGACAGTGACCCAATAAGTGACTTAGGTTTAGTGCCTTTCTCAAGGACACTTTGCTAACGTTGGAAGGCGGGTGATGTAATATCAGAAACCTTCCTATCACGCAGTTTACAGCTGGAATACACACAGTGCGAAGGACTGAGGCAACAACCTTTTAATCATTAACCAGTCAGTCAACCTGCTATCCAACCTTCCTCATCATGTTTCAGGTCTGTGTTGTGGTTGTTTTACCCTTCAGTATTTGACAATAACAAATAATATTCTGTATTTTTGTTATTGTCAACAAATCCCATTAAAAGACCGAAAGCAGCAATGTGTCATTCTGTTAGAAGTCTAACAAGCCTACTGTTCCTACTGAAGATGTAAATCTTTAAAAAGGGTTCATGAATGTATACTTAAGTCTTTTTTTAAGACTATAGCTGGGAATTTTTATTTTTTGGAATCTTTCCTCAAACAAGAGCTTGTAGTATTTTCAATAAGGACTATTTTCAGCTGTGGATTTGGTGCTTTAGTAAGTATTTACAGCAGCAGGACAGTGTGTATCAAATCAACTCAACATAAATGTTCATCATAATGAAGGCTGGTTTATGTGTTTTTAATAGTTTTGGACAACAATGGAGGTTTAGGGCAGAGGATATAGAGTTTCAGGCTACACAAGCAGTTCTTGTTAGTAAGATCAATTCAGTGTTTTTCTTTTTAGGGGATTCATTGATAATAGATATATATAGAATATCAACAGACTTGCATATCGTGTGGGAATTGTGCTCTATAAGACATCTGGCATCTAGCATGATGAGATAAATTTGACCTTAGACCTGTAAGCCCCTACTTTCTCTACAAATATGGACATGGAGTCTGTCAGTCTACAGAATCATGTGGACTTACGTGTCTCTGTCTACTCTCACTGGTGTTACGACCTCTTTGGCTTCAAGTAAACCTTGTCAATTGTTGCCAAACATGGTTGCCAGCTTAACCTAATCCACTTAAAGTTGACTGGCTCGTGTAGATTGAGAGGGTTGCTGGACATGGCCCCGCCTCCCTGAAACCTCATAGTTCAAATAGAGGTTTCACAGAATTGGTGCACTAATTTGATTATTTTAATTTCCACAAAAAAAACCTTAACCTATTAAGACTACAGTGACTACAAGCATTGCACTGCTGTTTGGTTCACAGGTGGGATCCAGAGTCTAACCGCTGGTCCTTTGTTTGCCCGATGTCGGTGGCTCGTCTGGGTGCTGGGGTGGCGGCATGTGGGGGGGCGCTGTATGTGGTCGGGGGCTTTGATGGGCAAAACCGCTGGAACACTGCTGAGAAATACCAGGCTGACACTAACACCTGGCAACAACTGGCTCCCATGAGTACTGTACGCAGCGGATTAGGTGAGTATGTGTGTACATCTGTCTTCGTGAGAGCCATTTTGAGAATTAAACAAACTAAATTTTGACTGTGTGAGTTTTGACCTCTGTCTTTCTTCGCAGGGTTAGTATGCGTCAACTCTTACCTGTATGCTATAGGTGGCTATGATGGACAGAGCCAGCTGAGCTCTGTGGAGCGTTACAATATAGCCAGGAACATTTGGGAGCCCAGAGCCTCCATGCAGTACTGTCGCAGTGCACACGGAGTCACGGTCCACCAGGGATGCATCTTTGTGCTAGGTCAGTTACATCACTAATCTAACATCATAAAAGTGTTAAAAGTCCTTAAACAACACATTTTTAAAAAATCAGCTTCTTACTGTAAGAGACAGGTTCATACGTATACACAAAAAACACAAAATTAAAACAATTTTGGTTGTTTCACAAGAGACTATTTAATATTTTTTTATATCTTTTGTGCTTTCTGTGCGTCTGTTACTGTTTTAAAGTGGGAAGGGCTTAGTTGGAAAAAGGTGATGTTAAACTCTCAATGGCTTTAGGTTGATTTGAACATCCTCTGATTGTCCGACCTCCTGCATTCAGATGAGCTAATGTCTGAGTTGTTAAAAATGTTGATACATTCATCTGAGTCACCTTCAATTTTACTGAACACTCAGATCAATGAGTTTAAGCAGCAGTGAGTTGTAGACTTTTTGTGCCCTAAGTTTTGCCTGTCAGGAAACACAGTCTAACCTACCTATCTGGTGAAGGTTGTTGGAGCTTTATGCGGCCTGAGAGAAATACCTGCACACACTTAACAGGACACATTTTTTTTTTACTTCCAGCTATGTTTTTCACGTTAAAAGCATAATTTAATCTATTTCTTTTTACAGGAAATATTGTCCTAAAAAGAAACAAGAACTGAACATAAGGGTTTTTTAAATCACATCATAGTACAGAGCTCTTTGTATCTCATTTTAGGAAATGTTTATGCATGTTGAAGCATTAATAATACAGACTTGTTAAGTAATTAATTCTGATGAATTAGTAAGCAGTCAGGTCAGAAGGTGGCCAGTGAGATCTTGCACTGCACTGTTTTATTTCCAATGAAGCACAATGGCTCAGTGTTGTTTAATTAAATGGAGTATGTAAGGTTCAAATGTTAAGAGTAAACAGATAAGAAGCAGGCAAATGAAATGTCAGGTCCAGAAGTAACACTAGTAATTACATCAACCAAGAAGTAGAATTTGTCTTTTTAAGAATATAATTTTACTAATATATTTATAGGTTGAAAAATTAATTAAAGAGAGTAATTAAATTTAATTATTAATTGACCCAATTGTTCAACATTTCCCTAATTGGTTTATTAACAGATTGATTAACTGTGTTGTGTGTGTTCGTGTGTGTCTGTCGTCTATTCAGGGGGTTTTAACCAGCATGACTTCCTGTCCAGCGTGGAGTGTTACTGTCCAGAAAGAAACGAATGGACCTGCGTAACCAACATGACAGTTGGACGCAGCGGCATAGGAGTCGCTGTTACCATGGAGCCTTGCCCTGGCAACCTACCCGAAGAAGAGGAGGATGAAGAGGGAGCCACATAGGATGAGATCGAAGTCTTTTGAAGTCTGAAGTGTTGAATGCAGTTCGAAGTAGTGCTGCTTTTTAAGAGAGGGTTAAGTGCATTAAATAAAAACATTCCAATACAAAACCCCTCACACATCTCGCCTGCAAGGATCTCACATGCCTCGCACCGTGAGGTACTGCAGGTAGAGTTTGTATGAAAATGGACGTGTTGACGTGGCAGAGTATTCCTACATCAACCAGGGGATGAAGCGATACAGAAAAAAACTGGCACATTGCAGTGACCTCGCAATGAACAAGGTGCTACAGATGTAATCTCTAATAAAACTTCTATTTAATTGAATATTGTTTGTAATCTTGCAAATTTCCATGTCTGAAAGTAAACTTTGAATACCCTTCAGTATCCTAATGTTAATTCCTCTCAGTATGTATCTCTACCTCTAGTTGTGTCACCCTGTCTAAATGAGCACTTTTCTGATGTGTTTTCTTCATATTGTGCCATTATAGTTTCACCAGGGACTGACATTTTTTTGGGATGTCATTGTGATTTTTATTTTATTTTATTTTTGTGAATTTGCTTTCTTGACATAAAGTTAATCAAATAAGCTTTACTCCTGCACCGTATGTTCATCATTATGATTCTTTCATATGCACTGATGTAAGTAAAGTTAAATGTGTCTTACTGACCTCTTGTGATCTCAGTTACTTGGATGCCTCCAATATGTGTGGCCCCAATATGTAACAGCACATACACAACCACTAGATGGTGGAATAAGTCCAAAAACAGCTGCACACTGCAACATTAAATTTGTCTGTTTTTTTTCTTTTCTTTTACTATGTATAAAAACCCTTACAGAACTCCCACTATACTGACAGCGTAAAACATTATGAAAAAAGACAACAAAAATAATATAAATATGGAACATGCACACTATGTTGTTGTTATGAAAACTGGTCTCCTGTTTGGATAAAGAGTAGTTCTCCATGTTTCATCTATAAGGAAAACATGGATGATATTTGTAATAATGTGTAATAATTGGAGCTAGTAAGTGGAGGCCTCACAGCAACCTTTTTTTCAGTAGTCCTAAAGAAAGGCAGACGGTACTGGAGTAACTACAGCGTTAGTCATCAACCACAGACGTCACCCGTGTGTTTACTTGTCTCTGCACTGCCGTTCTATCTCCTCCATGGCTCACCTGCAATTATCCCAGCAGGCCACCACAGAAGACCGATCTGGACGCAGCTATTATTCAAATGTAGCCTCACTTGTCTCATCATGTTGAGATTTCTGACAGGGAATAGACACCAATTAAGAGGAAGGGAAATGTCCATGTTTATTTTATCGCTTTTTTGCAATAATAGACAGGCAGGTGATTGTGGTCACATGTTTGTCTCCCTTTGACTAGCTCAAATTTCAAACTCATGGACACAGTGCATTGTGAGCATCCATTATTGACAGAGCAACCTGTTGGGCAATGAGCAGAGATGGTGTAGCAGCAGAGCAGAGCCCTGGTTGTGTGTTCAGGCCCCAGAGAGCGAGAATGGAGACAGACAAGGGAGTAAAGGGCTCTTACTCACTACTTAAAGCCCTGCACAAGAGCAAGTGACTCACATGGCGAACGCATGACGCAGGCATCTAACACACATGCACATGGATACACAAACACTCGGGCACCCATACACAAACACATTTGTTCTTTATCTGTCACGCACACATATGTGTGTGCACACTCGTGCGAAACAAAGCTGGCTGTCTCTTATTCACAGGCTGTGGAAACAGATTTGCCTCAATGTGTTCATTGTCTCATGAGGGGAGGGGAATACAAAAAGAGATGTAGCGCTGTACAGGAGGGAGATTTGCCCTCCATAGAGAATCAGTGGAGGAAAATTAGTACACATACAGATGTAGCTGCTGTACACGACCATCTTTTGCATGCTTGCTGCACTAATGCTGAGCAGTTGCACAACCCCAAGAGGAACTGTTGAAGGAGAGAAGCTTCCTCTGCTAGAGCAGAAGAGATGCAAGCACTGAGCTAGGCTTTACCGGATCTATGAAAATTGTAATAACAGTTTTGTTTAATTCTTCATGTTGGTCCTCAAACTTAAAGTCCCCCTCCACTCAAAAATGTGTTTTGCATATTACTTCAGCTGTTCACAGTTTGACACTAGTAGGCTGTTTTCACATTCATCTGCTGAA
The DNA here is from genome assembly GCF_963691925.1 of Scomber scombrus. NCBI lineage: Eukaryota > Metazoa > Chordata > Actinopteri > Scombriformes > Scombridae > Scomber > Scomber scombrus. The sequence continues at coordinate 9,931,291 of NC_084988.1, read as the reverse complement.
GGGGGAAAGTTTCGCTTTGTTCACCTTAAATCTGAGTTTAAAGATCTCCTCCGGACATGTATTAAAGCATAAAAATGCTCTACTTGGATAAAATAATGTGAGTCTGACAGTTTTTCCACAAAAAGGAAAATTGCCATTTTAAAATCCTTAAAATGACATCTCCTCCCTCAGTTCATATTCCAGCATCTATGAATATGCAAATATTCTTCATTTTAGAACTGCTGGACACAAGATGTCTCCTACTTCACTCTAAAGTACATTTCAGTATGTGTGCTCTGGAGGCTTCAAGTTTCATACCACACTTATGTAAGTTTCATACTGGACCACGACTGGCTTCCACACTAGTTGTGATGTCACAAATCCTGTTTATAGACCCACCTCTTAAATTTATAGATTTTCAGTGATCACAGAGAAACTTTCCCCCTTCAGTAGATGAAGGTGAAAACAGTTTCTAGTGTCAAACTCTGCACATATATCACATGCACAACATTCTGCACAGTGAAGCTCAAATACTGTATTCAACTGTTGGAACAAAAAGAAAAACATTTTTGAATGGAGGAGGACTTTAAGGGTTGGGTCTACGAGAGTAATTTGTGACATCGCAACTAGTTTGGAAGTTAATTATGGTCTGATATTCAACTTACATTCATTGGATGTGAAGACCTTTACAATGATTGGTAAATAGTGATTTTTACTGTACAAAGTCAATATTTTGATATGAATTTTTGATTGGTACTTTTTACACAAACAGGACAAAAAATTGAGGTCTGGGACCCGAAGATGTTTGAATATTGGAATCCCCCAGTGTTCTTCTTGCATTCTTTATTTCTTGACATTTTGCACACAGTTAATGTCCAGCTAGTCATATTCAAATGTAATAACTGGTAGAAGTGACAGAAACTAAAAGAGCTGATCTGATCATCAATCATTGCATAACAGAGCTCAGCCTGCAACTATGCTGTGCGCTGATATGAGTGTGCAGGGATTAAAAACTCTATAGGAGCCTTTAAAAAACTATAAGTGATGTACAGTATGTTGTAACACAAAACTATCGAGCATTTTTCAAGTCTGCGCATAGGGTGAAGGAAGCCTGAAGGGGTCGAAGCAGTCTGTTCTATCACTGAGTGTTACAATAAGGCTTATCCTGTTGGATATGGCTTATTCGGCCTTATTCAGATCCGCACGCCGGTAGGAGGTAGAATCGAGCCTCCATAGGATCTGAAGAGATGGGGGGCTTTAACGCCAGTGGGCCTATTGCTAGATGTGTGTAGGTGTGACCTTGGGAAGTGATGACCTCATCAACATCCCTGCCTGCAAAGCTAATCTGTTACATTCTGAAGGATGCTCCTACGATGGAGCCACCCATGAAGGTGACATTGGTGAGTGGGCTGGTGGCGTGGTAACACACCCCTCAACGCAACATTCCCACATGCATCCTGAGTATTGCATTCATGCATATGTGCAGAAGGATACGTGTGTACTGTACGAGCATGTGAATACTGTACTCATATTGTCATCAGACAATAAACTGCCATGATGAACCTCTAGTGATGTAACATCCTTCACCTTCATCAGCTGATCACCGACGGGCCTGCAGCAGGTGTTGCAGCATGATGGTGGTTGAAAGGTCAGGCTGCTTTCTCTAATCTCTTTTGCTCTGTGGCCATGCAACACATGGAAATCAACACATTTCCATTTCCACCTTTATTTTTCCAAGAAATGTTGGACTCAACAGCACTTTTCCGGTCATATGCTGTATATGAGTTTTTACCTCAAGGTGAGGCAATTTCAACAATAATACCAACATGTATGACGGTATCAGCCTAACTTACTGGGTGCAAGACTATCCTGCCCCCCTCTTATGTGTCAACAGATGCCCTTGAGCAAGGCACGTTGTCCAGCTGATGCAGAGGAGTTGCTCTGTGGAGAGCAGCTGAAGAACGATTGCTGCTGTAATGAATGCTTGTGAGCGAAATGAGAGGGAAGCTGAGCATATGTGCACATTATACTAAGCTCATGTACCATGTTTTATAAACACTGTTTAAGACTACATGGTTAACAGTTTTGTGACAGTGTTTGTTTATTTAAATATGTGCCCTATCATTAAGCCAGATTATTTATTGGTTTGTGTAGTTATTCTTTTATATATTTGTTTATATGGTGAGGTAAACAGCAATGGTATTCCTTTCAGTATGAAACAGATATATAAAACAGAATATGAGAGCCACTGTTGGATATTCACACTCACACACACAAACTACTGTAATTCACTACCCTGATCTTGAGCATCACATTAAAGGACAAATTCACAGTTTTTCAAGTCTGTCTTTAAACAACAGTCAGGTGCCCAAATTAACACTGAAAGAGGTTTTTCTTGCTGTAATCTTACATCCTGTTCAGACTGGCCATTAAAAGATCTCTGCATAATGTACTTAGCTACAAGGTCCCCCATCACATAGGTGATGGGGGACACAATCCAAAAGCCTCCTTCTGTGCACAAATGGATTTAAAAGTATATCAGAGGCTAATATGAAGCTCCAGCTGTCCAAATGAGTCAAACCAAGTAGATATCTTTCAACATTACAGTCTTTTTAGTGCCACAGTCTTCTGTTACTATACCTCCACCTCAGCTCAGCAGAAACACTGAGGAAACACAAAGAGGGAATTTAATGCCAAAAAGACTGTAAATGTGGCAGATATCCACTTGATATGACTAACTCAGGCTGCTGAACACTCATAACAGCTTCATATGAACTTTTAAATTGTGCTAAATACAATTTTGCACAAAATTATTGTATGGACACACTGTGAATTTTGACCCGTACACCGAAGCACTTTTAGAAGGGGATCTTTTAACGGTCAGTATGAACAGCAGGATTTTTTCCCCCCACCTGTTTCACCTGAACTATGTGTTAAGACAGGCTTGGAAAAATTGTGGACCACGCTGTCATTTAAGAGAAAATATCAAAGCAACTTCTGCATTTTTAACATCTGTAAACAGCAAAATAATATAAATCATAAAACTAAAATAACCCATTTCATACGCTGCATTTACAAAACAAAGACAAACCTTATTTTTCTTTGTTTAAAGTATAATTTAATATGACTGCTACTCCTTTAGGCATTAACAGTTGTCAGTGGCACTAGAGTTCATGTACCTACTATGGATCTAGTGTCACTATGAAATTCCTGTGTCTGTCCTGCTGTGACATATACACTCTTTAAGAGATTTTGTTGAGTGTTATTGTAATTATACGCTGTTGTTTTTGTTTTTTTCGTTAGTGATGGGAGCCTGCCTGTTGTGAGCATGTAGTGCGGCCGACTGGTCTGTGTGTTCACTTCAACTGTGTTTCTCTCAGACTCGGAGGAAAGCATGAGTGGACGGTTTCAAGCTCCCCTCTCGCTGAATTGATTCTACTATGGGTCCTCTAGAAACACGGCGCTGAAACACGGGGGATGCAGACTGCAAATTATTCCTTGTGTGCACTCTTTCTTACACTTTAAACGAGCCACGTTTAATAAACTCGAAGTTATAATGCTTTAATACAATTTGTGACGCCGTTGAAACGCACGCACTCCTACGCACTACCCACCTACATGCAAATGGACGTTTCCAGCTCCCCCCTGTACCCAAAGATGGTATATTCCACAATTTATTCCAGGGAAAGACTGACAGTTTTTTGGGTCATGAAGCAGCTGTTCAAGTCAGTGGTTCACCCTCCCTCCGCAAGAATAAGGAATTAGTACATTTCAAATTAGATAACGACAAAGGTTGGTGCAAGAAGAGAAAAAAAAGTATGACAATGTGTCCGCAGTACAAAATAAACCATTTAAATATGAGTAAAAATATTTTTTGTTGCAGATTTTTTTTTAAATAACTACATTTTCAACATATTAATGGGAACAGTGTCATGTGTGTTGTTTATATTTTGCAGTTGTGTTAGTGCAGCGGAGAGAATAAGTGGAGCAAATTCCTTCTGAAATTCTTGTGATATTTAAGGTTGAGAACTTCGATCTCTCTCTTGCTCTCTCTCTCTCTCTCTCTCTCTCTCTCATACAAACGCATGTACACACATACATGTAGCAGACCTACAGTGGAAAGTGGAGTTGAACAATGGTTGAATGACTTTTGACCCCTCCTCAATAAATCCAGCCAGTGTTACGTAGCGCCTTGGTAATCCATCAGCCTGCTACAGTATATAGGTTTATACTAAGGATTTCTCTGTAGTTCTCTTATCAAGGTATACAATTTAAACATGGTTATCATACATTTCATCATCAATACATGTTAGAAGGCCAGTATACATTTTTAATTTGTACATAGTAAAGTGCATGCATCCACTGCATTTATCTTTGTACTGTATGTGTGAAAAAGAAAAGTGTGTTTATGATGAGTGACTGAATATGTGCTGCATGCGTGTACTGACGATTGTTTTTGTGCATGTGTGTGTGTTTGTGTGTGCACACGCAACATGGGTCAAGCCCCTTGGAAACAGCAGCAGAGGTCCTCTGCTTTTAAGTGGATTAAAACTCCAGCACAATCCCCAGGGCCAGCAGGCATTGGACAGACTGGGTGTAGTTTAGATGAGGACTTAAGACTGATTATCTCTCATGCTGCCTTTGTTTTTACTGCTACTGTTGCGTATATGGGTAATACTGTACAGTATATGGAAATCTGTATTCTGCACATATTTTTAGTGAGACAGGTAAAAGCGATTCAGACTGCAAATCATCGTGGTTGTATTTTCCTCCATCTGTCTTGATTCCTTTGCTTAGTATTAGCCCAGCTCTACTTTGAACATCAGCTGTTACCAACTTTGCTGTGCTGCTGCAGTGGAAAGATTCCTCAGCTCTGAATGTATACCTGCAGTGTTTATGTTTAGTCTGCCGTCATGCAGCCTGTCTTATCTACGCTATAATATGTGAGCTCCTGTTATGGTTTCCCCAGGACCTAGCCTGTCACTCCCATACTTTTTGCAGTGCGTCAGCACCAATTAACCAGGTCAATATATTTCTGTGCTCCAGTTGTTCCAACTCTGATTCTGATACTGATTCAATTTCTGATCCTGATGTCTCATAATGTGAAAATATGTTGATACCAACCTGTATATTAATTAATCTGGCTCAGTCTGCTTGTAATGTCTCAAAGAGTAAAAAGTTTCACTTGCAATTTATTGAATTTGATTTCAAAAACATACAGATGAAGAGTTTATAGTTCAGTATCTATAATATAGTGCACAAGAATAATCAGAATCAGAATCAGAATCGCTTTATTTACCAAATGTATAATGTACACAGGAATTTTACTTTGTGATACAGCACAGTGGAAGAAAATAGCACAATAAGACATAAAAGAACACACTAAGTAAAAAGGGAATAGAAAAAGAAACATAATAGAATGAAATAACCCAATAAAATAAGAGTATATATACAATTTAAGAACAATAATACAGATACAGTTAAGAAATTATGTATGCTACATTATGCTACATATTGCACAGTCTTGGTCAGATGATTTGACCCATGGCAGGAGTACCATCCCATACAGTGTATGTGTGTGTTGTTTGAGAGGTGCATGCATGTGTGTGTGGGTGAGGTGGGAGGATGGCTTGCTGAAGAGAGTGTTCGCCTGAGGGGAAAAAATGCTCAGGTAACTGGTGGTCCTGGTCCTGATGCAGCAGAACCTGTGACCGAATGGAGGTTTGCTGATGAGGCAGTGAGCCGGGTGTGTGATGGGTCCCCTTCTATCCTGCTGGCCTGCTTCCTGGCTCTGGCATCATGCAGAACGCTCAAAGGCACCTGTTTCTGGCCTGTGAGCTGCCTGGCTGCTCGCACAATGTGTTCCAGTCTGAGTTTGGTGTGGGTGGAGGATGCGGGGTACCACACAGTGACGGAGGAGGTGAGGACACTCAGTGGTGACTCTTTGAAGTGGGTGCAAACTTTTGAAGAGATTCTTATTTTCGGGCGCAGTCAGAGGAAGAATATCCTCTGGTGAGCTCGCTTGATGACATTATATGAGAATATCTCCCATTTCAGGTCGCTGCTGATAGTGGTACCAGTTGACAGACTCCACCATTTGCATTGTTGATGAATAGCGGGGAATGTGAGGGTGAGTGTTTCTGGAAGTCCGTGACTACCACCACCTTCTTGTCGACACTGAGCCCCATGATATTTTCTGAATACCATGCTGCCAGCTGTGACACAGTGTTCCTGTAGGCCAACTCATCATTGTCCTTGATGAGGCCTAGGACTGTGGTGTCATAAGCAAACTTGACCATTGTGATGGAGGGGTGGCTGGAGGTGCAGTCACTGATGTATACGGAGTACAGACAAGGGGAGAGAACACAGCCTTGTTGGTGGTGATAGATGGTGATGGGGGCAGACCCATAAGAAACATTATTTTCCATTTTGAGGATTAAGTGTTGCTTTTCCTAAATGTATTATATTTTATTTTGGGAACACATTTATTTGTGTTAGGCAATATATTGTGGTGAATTCAGTGGTTGTTTTCATTTTTATGACCCCACATGATCTTCATAACCTCTATAATCTTCTTAGGATTTATGAGGCTTGGAACCAATGAAACAAATTAAATGATCCAGCTTTTTTCACTTCCACACATGTTGTGGCAGAAGGATAGCCATTGTTTTATTAAGTGAGCATCACTCGGTTTTCAAAACTAATGACAACAACTGTATAAAAAATGTCACATACTCTGTAGCCTTAATGCTTTGGGTGTGGATCTGGCTTCGGAAATCACATTATCTGTTCTGTCTCTGTCCCTCCCTCCTCTCCTGTTACTGTCCACTGTATACAACCCAATGATGCAGAGATGCTATAAAATTAATGTTTAAGGAAGTAATGACAGTCAAACAGTAGTTTGACTGTCAGCCAACAAGATAACAATGTCTTTGGCATACAGTAGGCGATGCACTCTACCTAACTGCCAACACTGTGTACTTTGTTTAACCACTAAATTTGTTTTAGACACTAATGCATTTTTTGTGTTCATTGTTTCTTTATGAATATAAATGTGTCATTTCAATGAATACCTACATTTCTGCACCATACCGCTTTATATTGTGAATTTAACGTGTCCACTCTGTTAGTGTTTACCAAGCATGTTCTAGTTAAGTTAAAATGTTGTTCTACATATAACAGTAGAAATTACTGTAATATCCAGGACTAGCTCATTTTTTATTGGACGTGTCAAATCTTGACTTTCAACATCCTGAAAGATTATATTTTTAAATCTTGTGTGCACAAGTTATTATCTTGCTCGCATCTTGTGTGAACAAGATAAATATATCAACACATCATAAGATATCAATTTGTGCACACAAGATAAATATATGATGTTTTGGGACTTCAGGGGCTCTATTGTTTTCACTGTGAACTTTCAAACCTGTTAAAAAATGATAATGATAATATAAAGATCAACTTCAGACTCAAGTTGAGTATAAAAAGTACAAAAAAGTATGTAACAGGATGTTCTAGATGTGCTGATTCACATGAAACAGAAGTTCGGCATGAGTTACTCAGTTAATTTTGAAGAGTAATCTAGAAGAGAATTAAGCAATAAGGAGAGTATAC